>NW_017100404.1:1085877-1090944 GCF_001263275.1 Habropoda laboriosa | reverse complement strand
GGGTGGAACCACCCCCGAGACGCTGGCTAGATTGCTGCTAGACGAAATTCACTTGAAATCTATCGATTCGATCGTTTGAATTTAGAATCTGAAATTTCGCCCTTCTTTTCTACCATTATTCTGCCGAATTTCCATTAACCCCCCGTAGGCAAGCGTACTTTTTCACACTATACAGGCAAACTGGGCAGATTGTGTCTACATTTTTGACTGTTTCAAGCTTTCAAAAAATCTGTGAAAAATTCTGGAGTTCTTATCGGAGTGTCTACTATATTGTACGATTGTTCGTTAAGTCAAATGTTCAAAAATTTTTCCATAAAAATTAAAATACTTTTCGAAGCTTAAAGGGTACACCACCTTGAGGCGTTTGAAAATAGGTAAAAGTTTGGGAATTTTTTTTATTGTGAACTACTAAATGAAAATCTTCAATTTTTTTAGAGGATGTAAATATAAGTTTGAAGCTTTTTCTCCAATTTTAAAAAAATGAAAGTGTTACAGAATAGAGGAGTTATTGCGAAGCTTCTTCTGCTGGAACATCGATTTTTAAGTAAAAATATGTTACCTTTAGTAATTGTGTTGCATTTAGTAAAACGTAGTATTGAGTATGGGAAGTAAGTTCAAAACCAGTTTCTTCTTTGCTTACAAATTGAGTATTTGTTCATGATTATAGCAGATTAACTGAGTGTAATAGAGAATATCTTTATCTTCAATCATTCAAAACGTCATATTGGTACATGAAAAAAAATATATTAAATATATAAAATTATTTCAAATTTAATACCTGACGTATTTTGTGTCTAATTAATTTGTGCAGGTAATTAAACAATTACTTTAAAAAGTATCCAGTTCAATATTTCTGACGAAAATGTCTTATAGTTGTTAAGTTGGCGATAGTGTAGAAATATTCTTAAGAATGCAAATAAATTGGTCTTCGAGGAAATTTCACACACAAATGATCACACTATTCCCAGCTGTAATTTACTTTCAAGTGTTCACAGTGATCTTCTCGAGCTTCCTGTGAATAATATGCATAAATTAAAAGAGAAATGTTCAGCATCTTCTCTGCAATTGTAACACGTGCCCCTGCAGCTTAGAGTATTTCCCAATTTTTATGCAGTTGAGCATAAAAGTGCGAACCGGCGCGGTCGTAATAAAATCTGAAAGTTATCTTCCCTTTCTGCGGAGGCGCATGCCCAGTTTCGAAGCACTTATTATTCTTACTGTAACGTGGAACGCCTTCTACCTTTGCGTTTCAGGAAATCGTTTATGTTCCCTGATACTTTACATTTATCCCTCTGAAAGTATAAAGGTCGATGCCTTAAAAAGCACTGAAACCTTCGCTATTTTACATTATGCATTGAACAATGTCTAAGCTATACCTAAATGAACGGCTGCATCGTAACGTGAAACGCACGTGGAGATAAAATTCACGTCTTTTTTGATACGTTCTTGTGTCGTGAAAAATATATACGTGCAGAGCAAATGAAGGGATATCTTAGAGTGTGCTGACTCTGCATAAGGGTTGGAGTATAAAAGACAAGTATTGCATCTTCGCAGAAAATTGTGCAGAATTTAATCATTTTTTCCGTATGATACTTTTACGAAGAGGTTTTTTAAGTGTAATTTCTGTGTTATGGTGTGTTTGTGATTACGTTAAATTATTTTATTTTTACTAAAAAATAGAAAAGTGAATTTATTTTACATTAATTATCTTCTGTAGATATGGTGGCACGAGACAATTTTTCTACGTAATTTAAATGCTTTCAAAGGGCAAGTACGATGGAAGAAAAATTTGGTTAGTGGAAGAAATGGAAAAAAATTGAGAGAAAGTTTTATATTTTATTTGAAATTTTGAAGTCATGTTATTATCCATGTTTAAATGCACAACATTCGAACAGAAAATATTAAAATTTATAAAAAAAAATTTTCTTCTGTCTTATTCACCCTTTGAAACTATTTAAATTACGTGTAGAAATTTTCTCCCCACCATAGCTGAAAGAAGATAATTAGGTGGCCTGTTTTACGTTGCCCAGCTTGTATATTTTATGGAATCGTAATTTTGATCATAACTGACCTGTGTAAATTAACACAATAGTCACAAGTGTTCCTCAAAATAAATGATTTAATGAAATGGACACATGTGAATGTATGAAAATTTTATTCTAATTAAATTGATTACAATATCGTTAAAAAAAGGTACTCGATGAGACATCAAGTTCTCTCTACAAAAGTTAAAATTAAATTTAACCCCTTGCCTTACGATTTTTCCAACAGCTAAGGATACAAGCATCAGCTGTTTACTGTTTTATTGCCACGTTAAGTAACAAAATCCAATTAATTAAATTCCAATTTATAAGTCAAAGCTGTATTTTAGCTTCCTTGCTAACACAATTGCTTTCGTCACACCTCGATCATGATCTGCGACACGAGTCTGACTCGTTCTTAACAAAACTAGCGAAACCATAGTAGCTTCACCTATGAGAACCATTATTTAAATGCAAGCGTGAGCCACGTGTGACGTTGGAATTCTTATTCAGTATCCAAGTTGATTAGCAATTTCATTTTTCAAAAGCACGTTCGAGGAAATTTCCCAATTGCTCCGCGTCCGAGTGGAACGTCAATGCGTTTCTTCCCGTTTCTGTCAGCCGTCGTCCGTTGGACAGCGTCGAAACGACGGTCCTCGCTCATCAATTTCGTCGATATTGTCACGCCTCAGTGTTCCACATGCACTTCTGCCTTCTCAATCGTATCGCGGTCATTTTTCCACCCTTTCCGTCTTTGTCGTCGAGCAATTCGAACACGAAGACTCCTCCGCCATAACTCGGACTCTAGGAAACGGAATGCGAAATGCAATTAGAAATTGGTAAAATATAATTAGAATAAACAAAACTAACGACGCTTGATCGGTTCGTTGGAAAGTGACGCCTCTCCCTATTGTTTACCCTATTTATATGGTCTTCGCGAAAGGCGTTCGCTATCTCTCACTCTCACACACTCTCTTGGCAACTCGCATCCCTCGCATTCGCACAAACACACTCGCTCTTGTTTAACCCATTTTGTCGCGTCGCGTCGCGTTCCATTTGCATCACGACTCTACCTGTGCTACTGAGCTCAGACATCAGCGGCGTTCAACTGACAGTTGGCCCGTATCGCCGCCAACATCAGTCCACCCATATTCTTACTGCAGTCTATTACTACTGATGGTGTGCGGAATATTCCGCGTCCGGTGATAAATGAAAGTCGCGGCTCGCGGAATAGTCCGCGCTTGGTGATAGGTGACGATCGTCACGTGCGGAATATTCCGCTTACGGGTGCAAATGGGTTAATAACAGCAAACGTCGGAAGGCCACGGCCTGAATAGTTTTTTAACAAAACAAGCTCGACCATATGATCGGCCCTCTGCGGTCGTTGACCTCCTACGGTACATACACGGTAGACCTGATATTTAAGCGTATCATTATCAAGCAATTATTATTGAAACACATTTGCACAATCTCAATCACGCATACATCTAGCCGCCCACACAGGTGTATCTCGAGGAATTACCGTCTGTCCCGTCTGATTAATGCGGACAGATTAAGAACAGCGATATTATTGGTGGAGTTGGGGTATGTTAGCGAAATACGTCGCGCGGACTCCCCCACGGACAGTATTTACAGTTGTACTCGGCCGGTGTGACACAGTGATGCAAAAGCCAAGGAAGCCTGAACGCGACGTTGACTGAAATTTATACCAGCTTACGATTTAGAGAGAGCGCACGGCAGAGGTGAGGAATAAGGGTGGAATATTGCGTTCGAGCAGAGAGAATCGCGGGGAATCACGGAGAATTTTTGAATAGTATGTTCTTTTTTAATTATAAGGGATAGTGCGATAGTAGTCGCGTTAGAGAAATCGTAATTATTTTATAATAAATTGCAGGAAGTAATTACATTAAATACATTTACATTTAAATTACGTATAGGTACAAATTTTCTCGTGTCGCTGCAGCTAATTAGAGAAGATAATTAGGTGGCCTCTTTTGTGTATTTTATGGATTCGCATTTTTTATCATAACTGACCTGAGTAGAGACACAGTAGTTACTCTTACAATCTTACAGGTTAGGTCAAAACATATCCATTCACAGCTATTATGTCATTCAATATATTGTATTGTATCATTCAAAATTGTACGCTGATTAAAAAAATATTGCCTTTGAAAAAACGTTTGCTGAAAATTAGGCGAAGGACTGAAACGACGATAATAATGTATTAATTTTAACAGTCTGAGTAATTATCGTGTGCAATTTGTTACAAACTAACGATAAGCAAGTGTCGTAACTATAATGACAAGAATAAATGCAATAGCATATATCTACGTAGCAGAAAGAGCATTAGATTATTCTACGTCTGCGTGCGTTAAAGCGTTCACGTTCTTACCGGAGGCGACACCGCTAAGGACCGACGTGGAGAAAGTAGCGTTAGTTTGACTTCAAAGTTAGAACTAAAACTTGCAAATCAGAGTATCGCTGCAAGTCGCTAACCTGAATGTCTTAACAACTTGTAGTAAGCAGAACATTCTGAGAAGTCAAACTGAAACTTGAATGCCCTGACAAGCCGCTGCAACCATAACATGGAAAGGAGTTGAACTGTAACCGCGATGCAAGAGTTTGAATAAGACTCCTGCTGGTAAACTTTAAATTTGCTAAACTGTGTGCGTTTGACTGGATGGCGCTAACAACGTGTTCCTATTTTACTTTCCACTTACCGTTTTGTAAATATTTATGCGATTTGTAAAACAAATATTACTTCAGTTTACCTTCTGTCTGCATTTTTCAGAAATTTTTAATAGTAAAGCTTGTTATTTTTTTTTATCGGAGCAACGAGCCCGTCATTTCTGTTTCCTTGGGTATGAAGTAGCACCTAAAGATATTTGCCAGTGTATCGGGAAATTAAAATTGGAATAAACATAGTAAAGAAATTTCCCATTTTATCGCTAAATAAAAATTTGTATTCAAATAGTAAAGAATCTTCAAAATTGCCCAAATTTCTCTGAAAGTAAATAATATTTATTAAAAATTCTTTTTCAATTCT
>NW_017100404.1:1084538-1085865 GCF_001263275.1 Habropoda laboriosa | reverse complement strand
TAAGTATGCATATTTTTAAAGATATTTTATTTAGCAATTCAACTGTTTTTTAATTCGTTGATTTATGCATAAGCAGAATTGTACGGTATAAAAAAATTAATACTTTGAATGGAAATGTCGATATTTTGCTGCCAATAATTGCGTTTAATCGCTCAAAGCTTCGTTCTACATTTTCTAAATAACAGTTAATCACTATAAATAATTACTGTATATCCTAGCAGATTTTCATTTATCATCTATAATATAAACGATAAACGAAAATTTTGTAGTGTATATAGCAACAATTTACAATAATCCATGTCATACCTCTTATTTTTCAGAAGCAACTTTAAATAACTTAAATTATTTGAAATTTTGAAATAAACTAAACTAAAATAAACGAAAAATTTCAATTTTGTCAATGCATTTTTCTAATCACAAGTTAAAAGTGACAAAATACGATAAAGTTTCTTCTTTCTACGAGATATTCGAATCGCGTTAAGTCGATTACAGGAATATTCATTTAGCTTTGCGACTTGCTGATTAATTTCTGCGAAAGTGTTCCGTAGAAGAGCTTTTAAAATGATTCCACTATTTTTCGTCGAACACATTAAGTATCCAATACCTGGCCACGTTATTCTCCTGTCAAAGAGGCGGTGCTTTACGCTATTCACGTTGTAATCGATTCACGTTAAGCGGGTGTTCGTGCGGTTCGAATTCGAAGAAATCGAAGATGTGACACCGTTCGGTACTTAAGATAAAAAGGGGTTCGATCGAAAATCCAGCTTTAATTCTGAAATCGAAACGTTATTTCACGTCTGAACCAATTTCGCTTTGCCAGTGAAATCTTATTCCGTGTCTATTCATTCTATAATCGATCATTTCGATATTAAATAATCGTAATCCCCTTTTCCTCTGCCATCGAGGTAATTATTTTTACTGTTTTTGGCTGTATATTGTGATTTATTTTATGATACAATGATAAATTTTTTGATATGAAAAGGTAATTGGTGAAATTACGGAATAATTTTTAATATCGAAGATATTTATTTATTTTTATGGAATATATTATTTGTTCAGTGGTTTGAATGTTTAAATGTAATTTGAATATTCACGTGGTTTGAACATTGTATCTATAAACGTGAAAGGAGGATGTTAAAAAAAGGCCAATTTTGGCATACGGCCGGAACGAAAAATTTTTTTACAGCATGATTCTATGCATCCTAAGAAACAAAAAATGTACTTGTCATTTTTCCCGGAAATGATGGGAAAGTTATGAGAAATGCGGTTCAAGGTAAGAGTATGACTCGGATGATGGTCTGTTCGTAAATTAACCACTTAGAAACTC
>NW_017100404.1:1083049-1084189 GCF_001263275.1 Habropoda laboriosa | reverse complement strand
GTTTACGAGGCTATCGAACGAGTGCCTCGGCGAACGTAGCTTATAGTGTGCAATTATAGTCTTGTGGGGAATACAGTGCTCGCTCGAACAATGCGTTTTCGATTATATGCGGATATTTTTTTGAAAAATTTTGACGTTCATTTCGAATCAATTTACACATTTATCATATATCCACAATCTTCTCTATTACGATATTCTACATCCTTTGGATTCCACAACATACCAGAGTTCTCTCAAGAATGCGAAACTACTTCCTATTTCGAAAGCAACTGTTCCACAGTAGTATAATTACGTATACCTTCCAGAGCAAGTCTCGACACGTTTACTCTCAGACAGTAGAGCTATGCTCTCGGACAGTGAAGCTCCGGGGCAGTGTCCACTCGCGAGAGATACTCTCGAGAGCAATCCCTCTCTCTCGCGATAGTTTCACTTTCAAAATGGCACGTAGCTTCGTGTTTAGTTCGATATAATACGGACAACGAGTCTGGCTCGAGTTTCTTATGTTTTGCTCGAGTTTCTTATGTTTCACTAGCAAAAAACATCGCGAGCCTCGCGCAATGTTTGGTACGTGAGGTTGCTAGGCCCAAGTACATAATTGAGGGTTACTCACACGCCTAGGATTTTTCCCAGAACTGCTTGCGTGTAGCAGGAGCAGAAATCGACACGTACGCAGTTAGTGCTTACGGGCCTACCGAACGAGTGCGTCGACAAACGACGTTTGTATCGTGCTATCATAGTTTGTAGAAAATTCAGTGCTCTCTCGAATAAAGCGGTTTCGATTGTGCGTGGATTTCGAATCAAGTTACGTATTTACCATATTCGGTCGTGTGAATTAAGTGCCGCCTGCATACAAGAAGCTAGTGCACCGAATTCAAGTACACAACGAACAGCTCAGCTTGGGAGGAAAATTAAACGAGAAGTGTGTCTCTGCGAGCTACACAGCTACAGTTTCACGGTATGTGTATATACGTACACAATCGAATGATTGAGTTAATTGAAAATAGAGGAGAGCCTACGTATAGCTAATTAGATTAATTACTGCAACAATTTCGTTTTACCGTATCCTAAGTTTATTTTTCTTGTAATAAGATGTGTTATAGCTATGAAACAACAACAAATTAGTTTTTTTACTGTTGTCTC
>NW_017100404.1:1039379-1074936 GCF_001263275.1 Habropoda laboriosa | reverse complement strand
ATAACAATCAATATTTGAAATTAATTTGAAATTTTTCTTTCAGTATTTTTCATATATTTTCTCTGATATTGAATTTTGTTTACTAATAATTAACCGTCCAAGGAATTTGTATAAATTGCATGTTAAGTAGTTAGTTGATTTATTATTGTATATTGTGAGCTGTTTTGGAACGCGTGCACTATGCCCACCCTAAATTAAACCGTCTCAGTAGTTTACCGTAATTAATAATCTATTTTCGGAATTTATGCGAGAATTTTTGAATTTTAGTAAATACTAGAGTCAGTGCATCGCGTATTGAAATAATAGCTTCATCCCTAGTTCGTTTATTATTGAATATTCTTACGCGTTTAACTTATGCTTCTCCCCAATTCTCGTCGCGTATTTTATTCAAATTTTCTTATATTCTAGAATCGAAAAAGATATGAATTCGCGTTTTTTCTTTTGATTCTTTCAATTTTTCAATTGCATTACGCATTATTACAATAATTTCCATCGTTACATTTAATTCTAATTGTTTAGCAGCTTTTCTGCTGTTATCGACCCTATATTTTACTGACACTTGCGGAATCGACCCTACATTTTACTGACACTTGTGGAGTGGACCCGACCTTTTTTTTTTTTTTTTACGTGGAGGTAGGCCGACTCTATGTGATAAACAATTGGCAACCAAACGGTGGCTCTCCCTCTACATTCGACGGATAATGTGTTCCGGTATTTACTGTAATTTCTTAGCAATTTGTTTTGGTAATTTATTCAAAGCGATATATTATGAAATTAAATTAAACACTCAATAAGTATTAACATTAGATTGTTTCCTCGATATGGCCATGGTGGTCATCAGTGACTGGAGTGCCTGAAATGTTTAGAATAATTAAAATAAAATAAATGTTGTCAACTAAAAATTTTGAGCGTCATAGCTAGCTAGACATTATTTTCAATTCAAAAAAAAAAATTATAAAACATAATACTATAATCCTATGCTTAAAATGTATTTTCTTGTGGCCGCCTAACAGCAATCTGTAAATCTGACGTGACAGTGAACGTGTTATTAAGTAAATGTTGTTCAAATTATGTCGTGTTTTATGTCATTTTCATCAGAAAAATCTCATCAATACGTTAAGAAAAATTTCGGGATAAAAAAGTTGATATTTAAATCGCTTGGTTGCCTCGACTCACGTTTCATGCTTATCTTTTATTCGCTGTCCTTGGTAAAACGTAGGCTCGAAAACTTGGGGAGAATATACCGTACATACATAGATGTTTAGACTGATATGTAAGATCATACTTTTTCCTCTGGCTTTCAAAGCGGATACACAATTAAGAAATGCAAATTCTGTTAGTCTTACTTTTTTATTGTATCCCGATCATGACGATTATTTTATTATATTTACGATAGTTTATTATAACTTTTATCACTTCGTCACTTCGAACGAAACAAGACTATAAGTTCACCTCTTTGTTGTGTTATACGCATATTTTCACAGAACGGTAGATAATATCGTTTAAACAGTGTCTAGTTATGGAACTGATCAACCTGATTGATCACCAATATGAATAGATTGTCAATATTCATGTTATTCAAATAACGTGTGTATATTAATATTCCTGTAATCAAGTAATATTGTAATATTAAAATGTTCCTTTTGGGATATTCGAATATTCATAAATATTCAAAAGTTGAATTATTCGTATTTTTGCTAAACAGTATTTTATGCTGTTGCATGTCTAGGTAATTCTCATAGAATAAAGTGCTACATTTCTTTTTTGACGTTTGATATAGTTTTTTTTCTGGATATACTAACATTCAAAATAGATCACTTTTCCGTGAAGTTAATGAGAGAAGAAGCAGTAGTATAGTTCAGTAAAGATCTTTCTATTTGTAGTCCTACTCTATAATACATACTTTTGATACCAAAATATTATAATAATGGTGCAGTAGTAAAAACAAAAGAAATAAAAGGTGAAATTTTTTTATAAGGATACGATACAAACGAAAACTTAAAAAAAAAAAGAAAATATCCTGCATCCTCAATAATTTATGTTTACAGATAACACTAAATATGTTTTGATAGCTACATTAAAAAATATGCAGACGAAGGAGTACATATTAATCTAGCGAATTTCCCTTTGAAATTTAAATTTTACGAAAAACTATTAACACGTTGCTGAACCATCTCTCAGCTTTAAAAAGTTGCATTAATCGTTAATTCAATTGTAACAAGAGTGAGACTCGTGATACAGATTTCGGTGAAGGTGTGACAAAAGCAGTTAATCAGTCGTTAATTCTAAATTTAGATATAATTTTACAAGACTGAGCTGTTTTACAGCTTCTCTTACTTCGTACAGTACTCAAATAATAAGCAGCTTACTTTTTTCAGTAAAAAAAAATCATAAATTAATGACCACAAACGAGTAAAATTCAATCACCCGTATATCGAACGAAAACTAATTCAATTGATAATCCGTGTCTCAGAGTGCAACAGAGATAGAGAGAACGAGGGGGTGGAAGATCTTAATTTAATTCGAGTTCGAACCCATCAATCATACCTCCCCTGATCGAAGCTCAAACAGACTTAACCGAACGAACCAACAACGTGTCCCAATAACTTCCAATTTTCTCGAACGATTAATAATTCCAATTTGCTAAAATCGCTCTAGTAGTACGGTTCGCGCAAATGAAACCGGCGGAGATCGGCGGAGGAGTTTCGGTGAACGAAAGTGATTCGAGCCACGTAGCGAATTACGGGTGGTGCCGCCTAGCCTCTCGTTTTGTCTGTGCTCGGCGAGGAAAAAGGAGGCGCGCCGGTTTGATTGAGGAGATCGTCTATCGATTCCAATCCTCTCGCGATCGGTTGAGCTTTTCACGGAATCCTGGCTGTGGAAAAGAGCTTTGCGGTCGGCGTTAGGTAAAAGCCCGCGTCGGCCGTGCGCTTGAGCTCCCTTTCACGATCGCTTTCATCGACTCTCTCTCCTCCCCCGGAGCTTCAGGCTTGCACGTTTCAAAGTGGACCACGACACAATGCCCCTGCTTTACGCGCTGCGCCGCGAGGAAGCGGCAAAGAAGCCTTGAATCGCCGTGAATACAATCCCGTGGAGTCGGGCCTTCTCGCTAAGATTTCTCTCTCTCTCTCTCTCTCTTTCTCCACCCCAAGTCTGCGAATTCACCGAGCATCCACGCTGGAATCCGCGTATTTACGCCACCCTAACGCGGATATTACGCGACCATGTATAACGACGTTGGGGATGAAAGTAGGGGAATGGGGCAGGCGAGCGCGAGAAAAGGGAAACGGAGGATCATGGAGGAGGGTGAGGTAAGGAAAGAGAGTCCCTGATTTATGCCACGGTCTTTCTTACTTCGATTACGCGGCAATAACTGGGACTTGGGGAGAGAGCCGGAATATTGGTGAGAGGAAGGGTAGCTGAGAAGGCTTCCCGCTCGCTTTTATTCGTTTCTTGCTGAATATTGTTTTAATGAAGATGACAGTCGCTGGGAATAATTAAAAGGCAGGGGACGGGGTTGTGTCCTTAGTTGAGAAAATTATTAAATTCTTTTGTAGTGAGGTTGTTTCTTTTTTTACTAGTTTTGCAATTGAAATTGTTGAATTTGATTAAATTTTTGTGTTATGGTGTTTGTTTAGTTTTGGGAGTGCTTTGACGAAGGTAATATGATTTTAAGCAGATCTATGAGAATTGACAATTGATATGCATTTTCGAGTTGGGGTTACAGGGTAGTTTTTTCGAATTAATCAGTCACATTAGGAGATTCGTATTGATCGAACAATTATAGTCTACTTTAACGAGTGCGAAATGTCCTCAAAGTTTAGCGCTATCTTCTCTAAATATACGCGTGAAGAATATAACTACAAATTTTCATAGTTAAAATTTATAGATAGAAATTATGCGTGGACAACAAAATAACTAATCAGCAGGCTACAATAATGTTCACAGTTCGATTTAAAAAATTGGGGTCATCAGTGACCCCCGGTTAGGTAAACGCACAAAGTATAGTAATACAGTTCAGTTTAGTCGTATTATATTATAACTAGACTGCGGGTTTTATGCATTTGCGGGAAATTTAAAGATCCAAAGTGCTTTTAATAATACCTGGTATCCGAAATAATTTTCCGCCGAATTCTCAAAAATACAAATTTGGCTGTCTAATTACAACAACCTACACAAAACTGCCCCGCCACTCCACTAGTTCGACGTTAGAAAAATCTCACAGACAATACCGTTCACCTCCCCACCTGCATTCGCCCGTGACGCTCGAACCACCTCCAATTTCCTATTCCCTTAAAATCCTCACGAACTTATTCAGCCCCTGATCCCGCAGGCAAATATGTAGCGGGATCGAGAATGTTCCAGTGGTCGGACGGAGGATAGAACCGCAAGCGCAGTCGTCGTCGCTGGTTGCGCGTAGAACGTATGGTGCTCGTGAAGGGGTAGTTGACTTGTGGTTACCGGCATACGGAGAGGATGATACACGGCTGGGACGTGCGGTCTTCTCTGTTGCTGCCGCTGTTCTCCTGTCACCCTCTGAAAAAGGCATCGTCCCCCCGTGGGACACGAGCTCACGGAAGTTGAGCACGCTTGCTTGGAGTCGCGCGCTCCAACGTCTCTCCCTCCCGTTGGGGAATTAAATCTACTTAGGCGGTTGTTTTCCTTGCAAATTGAGGTTCTCCACGCCGAAGGCGTCGTGCCGTTTCGACGAAATTTGCCATCCTTCCCAGGGGGGACCGGATGATTTCTCGGATGGAAATAAACTATTTTCGTTGGAACGAACCTACCCTCTCCCTGAATCCTTGGAACACGCGTGTAGCGACGCAGAGAGACTGTCTTTTTTTTCTCTCTCAAGCTAGATACCAGGAACAACGGATCAATAATTAAGCAGGGTCGAACACAGGGTTTCGTGGGGCGGCAGAGGAGGGAAGCGACGAGGTTTCCTTTGTGACGCGGATGTTGGGCAATGTTGGAGATGGTGGAAATGCGTGAATGTGTAGGACAGACGGAAATCGCCCCCGCGTGATTTATAGGGCACGATTTTTACGCCGGCGTGTATCCAGGCCAGCTTCTAATCAACGCACGTATTGCTATGACACCCGGGAGTGCAGTTTCCTGCAAAGCGGCCTTTTCAACAGCGGGGTCATTTTCTTCTTGCCGGGTGTATCACGGGAACGTACGCGTGTATATAGATGGTGGGTTTAAGTGAGCGAGGAAAGCGGGATGTAGGATTTGATATGAAAGTTTGCATTTTTACTCGCTGCTTTTCTAATTGCTCGTGCTCTAGAAATTTGTGCAATATCTGGAATGTAGACTTTTGTTGATATTTTAAGGGAATATGCTGTTGCGTTTATTATTACAATTTACAGCGGAAAGTATTTTTTTTTCAAATCTTTCTATTGTTCGTCATCCTCTGTCGGCTAGTTCAAAGGAATTTTGGAACAGTTGACAAGGTTTATAGTGGGCCGTGAAACAACTGAGCGATCTACAGCCTACATTTTGTGTTTCTTTCTGAAAGTCTGTCTGCTGTTAGTACTCGCTGATGACATACGTCAGCTTGTTTTTAGTTTTGCAGTTAATATTTTGAAAGTTAGAAAGTTAGAGAAAAAATGAACCTAACGATCAGCGCTTTAAACGAATTCTTCTTTTAAGAAAACAGGATAAACGTCAGAAAGAAATTGCTGTGACGGTCAAATGTTGGCAAAGGGTAGCCCAAAAAAGTATCGACAAAATTGGTAAGAAACGATTTTTAAAAAATACGTAAAAGTTACCTAAATATTTAAGTCCAGTACAAAATTGAACGCCAATATTTTCCATACACTTCCATTAATCTTTCAAAACCAGATTTTCCAATTCACCCCACTTTCCCAAATAAATCATTTACACACTAAAACAAGCCACTCTCCATCTCATACATTCAGTTAATTTAATTGGCCCCACGATGAAACAATCACTGCCGCAAAAGCTCTAGGTGTTAATTTTTTAAACGACCACCGTACGCCAAATTTTCACCAGCGTACGGATTGAAACGCGAAAACCAACGATGCACGCGAATCCATCCGCCTAATAGTAGTAAACAAGTCACGTATGCACTCACGTCGCACGGAGTATGCTTGAAAGGAATCGATACGATGCGAAATTTCTCCGCAAAATTGCACGCCGCCAAAGAAAGCACGAGATGTTATCTAGCCACGTGAAAGGTGCACGTGAATTTATGGATTGTCCCGATCCACGTCTCCCTATCTTCGCCGAACTCTTATCAGAGACAATATTTCGTCATCGGTAGGCACGTGGTGGGTGGAACATATATGCACACATATACACACGTGGAGAAAGAGACGCGTGGGTACTTTGTACGTCGATATCGCATGTCAAGTTGTAGGACAGGAGTTCCTTTACACGCGGCACGTTTCCTCACTGGTGCACACATGATCCCAGGACACAGGTCTCACACGTGAAACGGCACGCGTATGCTGGGCACGCATGCCTCATAAATAATGGCGGCTGTTGGCGCGGGAGTTGGTTTGCGGAAAGTAGCTTGGAAAGCAACTTGCAAGTTTCCAACGATATTGCGTTATTACTCTCCCTCTCTCTCTCTCTCTCTTTTCTCGTATCGAAGAAGATCTCTGATTCCAGACGATGCTGCGCGGCGTTTGGAGGTTCTTCGACGCTAAGTTTACGATACGAGTGTCCATAATACCGACGCTTTTAAGGTTAGGTGCGAAAGATGTTTGCGAGAATCACTCTGTGGGATTGAAGTGATGTGATGCGCCGTTTCGATTGATTTGAATGATAAGAAATTTGTTGTCACGTTCAGCGTGCTATTTTTTCGACGTGACAGGTTAATGGGTCGTTCGAAACGATGGCGATGAAGATTGAATAGAGAGTGGGATCCAACGGTGAATCACCACTTTTTCAGATTACATACCGAGAAATTGAGCATTAATTATGATACACTCGTAATGAAAAATGAGGTTTCGAGATTCGTCTATCCGTTTCGGTACGGTACGGCTGCATCCTTCAAGCGCTATCTAAATTAATTTTACGAATTCGAACAAATCCTTTTGCACGCATGTTCTATTATAGAATACTTGTACTTTAAGAAAATGCAAAAAAAAAATGGAGTTTTTGAAAGTTCAAAGCCAGAATACCCCCTTAAAAGATTCTTAAAGTCGCTGAACTTTTTTCTGGATTTCTGTGCAACTTTCGATACAGCGATCCAAAACTTTTGATCAGTAGTGTATATCTATCTCGGTAAATTACTATCATTACGCAAACTAAATACAAATCACTCGTAAAATGCACAATTCACCAATGGACCATTAAAAACGCATAAAACACCGAAATAGAACCTGAAGACCTCTGAAGAAATAAGAGAGAAGCGACCACCGAGCAAAATCGAAGAGGAACTTAAGTATGCATAAAACGTGAAACTCGAACGAAGCACACAGAGCTTGACAGCATGTTCCGAAGCCATCAGGATGAACGATGGTCGAGGGTGGTCACTCGCGAATGGAAATGGCGATGTTCGAGTGAAAGATCGAATAAAGATTGCGGCACGTCCCGATTTTGTCGTCCTCCAGCCCGCGCGCCGTAAGGCGAGGAAGTTCATTGCCTTTAAACAGGGATTCCCTGTGAATTTATCGATCTGTGGCGAACCATAACCACTCAGGACACGTCGAAAAACGGGTTGCAGGTGTGTCGAGGCTGTTTCTTTCGCCGGAAAGAAAAGAGCTTTCTGGGGGCAACGGAGAGAAGAATTTTTGTCTCTCGGTGAATCGAAACATTTTTCACGATGTATACATTTATCACGTCGTATTTCATTTTGGTCAATCGTTCTGCTGTCTTAACAAGGAAGCAATTAACCCATCGCGCTCGATTGACGTCGCTGCAACAATATTTATACTTCTCTCTGTGCACGACGAGAGAAGTGCAGCTCCGTGGGCAACGAAGTTTGAAAAATGCAACCTCCGCTCATTTCGTTTCGCGGGCTCTTTGTTTTTCGATTGTGCGCCGCGCGACGAATAGGAGATACGTCAGGTGTGAAGATATAATTCATAGGAAATATATGACGGGCGAGCAATTTTCTCGAGTGGAGAATTGAAAATTGAGTTATATTTTAATTGTATAAACTTTGGTGTTTTTTTGTTTCGTGCATTCTGTTGGACTGATTTTGTGTCGAATTTTGAGGGGGTGATTTTATATTGGTAAAATTGTTCTGATGCTCGTTTATCATTGAAAAATTAATTTAAAGCAATTTTCCCGAGTAGAGATTTGAAAATTGAGTTATTTTTTAATTTTATAAATTTTAATTTACGTTTTTGGTGCATTCTATTGAACTGATTTCGTGTCGAATTTTGTGAAGGGTGATTCTGCGCTGGTAAAATTGTTCACATGATTATTTATCGCGAAAATCAGGTAACGATATTTTACGAGGAAGATTAGGACCATGAATCTGAATTAATCTTGAAAATATATGAAAGAATATTTTCATGAAAATGTAGCATACATCGATCGTGCTAAAGCAAATTAAATTTTACAATATCAGTATGTAAACGACGGTACCACGAATTATAATTCAGCAGTTTCCGCAGTTTGTCAATCAATAAACCATTAACCCAGGAACTCGTTTCACTGTTAAACTTTCTTCCAAATATTTTTCTTTCGTCTGTTTGTTACCTTAAACACTCGTATACTTCGGTTAGATCAGAACGATCCAAGACACTTCGTTATAAATTAAATTCCCTTTTTACCCAGCAAATTAATTCCACAAACTTTGAAAATATTTTCACTTTTTCAATATTATTATTAAATTAATTTCACTTCTAAATGCAACCAAGCTTTCCACAAATCAGTTAAAAAAAAACTATAAAATAAACCTCAGGCGTAGAATTTCGGCAGAATATTCTTACTTCAAATTGAATTTCCAAATTTCACGCAAAAAGTACCAAAAATTCAACATTCATCTTCTCTCGAGATTTGATAAATCGAAAGTCTCGAACGTCTCTCTGTTAGGAAACCTCTAAAAGAATCGCCCTAATTCACGCGTCCCATTTTTCCTCACCGTCTAAGTCACAGCAGAGCCACGTGTACTCTAATGCTACTGCTCGTTGTAATAATTGATGAATGGAAACAGGCGTTCCGTGGCCATGCGCATGCATATGTATTCGTAACCGCCAAAACGTGCATTAATCATTCGTTGATACTTCCACGGAGTAGGGGAAAAATAGTTGGGTGAAGTCTTACAGACCATTATTCACTTCGCCATACTGATGATTATTTACGATAACGGGCAGGAGTGTACTTGTTCGGACGTAATAAAGCGCGGAAAGGAAAGATGCGGGGACGTAATTTCTCGCACAAAGCCAGAGGGCGGCTCATTAATATTTAATACGGGTTAAGTGATAGTACGAATTCCCTCTTAACGTAGCTCCATGTGATATATGGCCCGCCGCATGCTGCACGTCTTTAAATAGGAGTCGATTAATTACGATTATTCGTGTCTGGTTAAGGTGTGGTTCGTTTTTATGATAATTTTATCATTTTCTCGATCGTTGCCTACTACAACTCCGATGGAACGTTCTCATTTTAATAATTAACATGGTTTCACTATCTTCTCGCTGAAATTGGTTTCGTAATTTTTGGAAATTTATTATGTATTTGTTATACTGATAACATGTGGGCATAACTTCAGGGATGGATTCAGTATGCTGAAATAAGAAAAATAGTTTGTATAAACATGTACCCGATATGACTTTGTTTCCGAATTGTAGCCTTTCTTGTGTGATACCTGTTATTTAATAATTTTCGTAGAAATTGCAAAAAGCGACCATGCAAATTGTTATGAAATTTATTAGCAAATTTCCATACGTGCTGTTACCACCAAGAACATGTATTAAACTGATTGAAACAAATTACAAAATTTATTATAAATTCATTAAATAATGTTTATTAATATAAATTATTATATATAGTTAGAAACATAAGCACACTTTTGATGCATAGAAAATCATTTACTGGGTGAATAGGGCAATATTTATTTTACACACTATCAAACGAATGAGAGCAATATTTGTGAAATAGGACTAAAGAATGAAAGAAAAATTCTAAGTTGTATAGGAAAAATATTGAATTTTTTCTTCAGAAGAATTTGGTACGTTTAATTTCATATCCGTACAGAAATTGTTGGAATAGATACGATACGTAGGTATTTCTCCAAAAATCTTAAAAGCAATTTGGAAAAATAAACAGAAAATTAAAAAATTAAATAGAAAGGTAATGCGATATCAACGTTCTCGTACTTTTTTTTAAATAAATTCCTAAATAATGAAATCATATATTTAGAAAGACAGGAGGGCAATGGATAATGCAAACGACAGGAGAATAATTTACATCTGTTGTCAGTGATCGATGTTGTGGCAAATTTAAAACCGAAAGCATCTGGTTGCACGTAATAACTGGATCTCGTCGAGTAACGACTAGCAATTAATTTAATGCTACTTTTGGAATAATGCCACGTTAATTACGAAATATGTTTTCCTTTCCCGGTTGAAGCGTGCATGAGAGCCGATGAGGAATGAGGAAGTGGATCAAAGAACGTGTTTATACAGGGTGTTAAAAAGAAAGTTTCTGAGACTTTAGAGGTTTATAATTCTCACTGGGAGAAGTATAAATGAAAGTGTTTAATCGAAATCGGTCTTGAAATCAATTCTTTCGATGTGAAATTTAATTTTGAAGCTGTGAACGTTCGATATCTTTAAGGGGTGATTCCAGCAATCACGCCTAAAATTTCGGCAATATTCAGGATTTTTTTTCTCGGTTCATACATTGAATACAAATGTCAAACTTTTTTCTCTTATTAAGACACTTATAAAGCTTGCAAAAATATTTTTTAAACAGCATTTTAATTGTTTATTTAATGCCATATTTGCAGGTAAATGTAGCGCCTTTAAAAATAGATACTTTCAGTTCCACTGTAAATCTTCCCAGGTACGAATCCTTCCTTTTTAACATTCTGCACGTTACACTTGTCCGAGAAAAAGGGCGTAATAAGAGAAGAAGTTCATTGTTGGGACGTATAAAATAGTTCAGCGTTTTGTTGCGAACGTTCCAGCCGTTAGAGGAACCTTGTTCGTTTAAGGTGGAAAAGGCTTCCTAACTGCGTACGCAAAGCTTGAGGAAGAATTTCGTTCTCTCGTGGAACGAAAGTATAATGGTTTTTTAGAAACTAACTTACCGTTGGCAGGAATTTTTTTCCCCTTTTGTGCGGTTCTTTTTTTATTTTTAATTATGCGTCATGTGTGTAGATATGAGTTACTCTTTTCCTTTTTTTTTTCTTTTTTTTTCAAGACTGGATTACAGCTCCGCGTTTATGAAAGCCTTTTTCCGTGTTCCCATTTACGAGTAGTGACACTGGAAACATGAAATCTTATTTTCAGGATAATTTCTTCAAGTTTTGTCACTTTTCAAGGAAATGGAATATGCGAGAAATTAAAATGCAACGGTTTAATATTGCCCCTGTTTATTTTCTTGTTACATTACGAAGTTGCACTCTAAACTCTAAATATGTATTGCACGTAAAGTTATATTGTTGTTTGAAGTTTAATTTGTTTATTAGTTTAATATCACATTTCGTAAATACGTGAAAATAGTGTAGTAAAAGAATATTTTCGTTATTTTACTATTGTTGATCTCCAAATGTAATGTTACAATAGATTTGCGTGATTAATGGAATGTACAATTATTTCTTATCATATACAAAGAATTACATCAGGTTCAGATTTTGTGCATATGGAAAATTTGTGAAGTAGAAGCATAAACATTTTAAAGTTACAGTAAATTTTTCCTCCATTTTAAAGTTACAGTAAATTTTTCCTCCATTTTATTTACCCTTTGAAACCATTTAAATTACATATACAAATTTTCTCTTACCACCTTAGTCAGAGAAGTTAATTAAGGGGCGTGTTTCACTTGGCCCACCCTGTATACGCCATATTTCACTTACACGATATCCTTCCACTTCGTCACGTCGCACATCATAAAGTCTCAGCAGAGGCATACTCGCGTATGCGTGGAAAATGTCGAAATCCACCTAGCAGCAACAGCAACACGTCACAAATCGAATCACAGTCAGTTCAAAAACGCAATGGAGCGTCAAGAATGCGCGAAACGAATTCGCTTATCGCAACCTCTACCCGTCACACTCACGTTCGCGCTGCCTGCCATCGAGCAAGTGAAAACAGGAAAGCCAATGGAGTGATGAAATGGAAAAAAGGAAAAAAAAAATGGGAAACAAAGAAACAAAGAGTCGCAACAAAGAATCGGACAAAACGTTAAACTGTGCTTTTTATTCGATACCTAAAGCTTTCGACAGAGAGAGAGAGGGTCGTGCTTCGTGTGGACGGATCCAGTTATCCGTGTCACCATTGCGCGTTCACGCTTTTCCTTTTTTTTTTATTTTCTCGTTGGACCACCTCCTCTCACGGATTTCTCCACCGATACAATTTTTCGCTCGCTTATCAACGAGCAGATTTTTTGTTTTCACGCGCGCGAAATTCTGTCCACGAACACGTCCCCCGCAATCGTAAACATACCGAACGTTCAAGGAAGCGAGGCGTTTATCGCGGCGCCCGGGATTCCGGAACTCACGAATGCCCCGAATTCCGAAACGGAGCCTGACCGATGCTATTCGACCGCATTCTTCATCTCACGTGCGGGCTAGCAAGTTTCGGGAAACACCACTTTTCTCTGCGGTCGTTACTTACTGACGGACGTTTCGTTGTCACCGTTGCTGCACATTAAGAGGACATTGTTTTATAATGGTAACGTGCCTACCTCCACAGGTATTTAGTCCAGGTTTAGTAGGATGATCGTAAACCTATCCTTAATTGTCTATTAGTCACTTCCGCGACCCTAACACTTTGCGAAGTAGCTCCCTCGAACTTCCCTAGATTTAACCCTTTCGTTACTGAAGCCGTAGTGTCGTAAAAATGCTGCCTTTTCGTGTGTACCTTTGAACGACGAAGGTTGCACGATTCTGTAATATACCGGGTGTCGCAATTTTTTCCAAGCTTACTTTCCAAACTTTGTCAGTATGTTCTGTGGGTGTAAGTAAGAGAAAAATGTTATGTAGACATAGGTCTTTTGAAGCTTCGTTGAAAAGTTATGGTGAAAATACGAAATGCGAAGAAAATGGTAAGAGGTACATTCAGCTCTTTTAACGACCTCAGATCGTAAATACAACTGGCATGAACAGAATTAGATGCACGTATCGCTGATTTATTCGTATTTTGTATCATAACCTCACATCTGTTATTTTTGTCATAACTTCTTAACGAAGCTTCAAACGACCTATGTTTGTATAACACTTTTCTCTCACTTATACCCACAGAATGCACTGACAAAGTTTGATCAGAACGAACTAGGACACCCGGTATATCGAAACTCGGTACAGAATTTATAAAGGGAAAGGAAGAACGAAGTGTGCTAAAAAAGCATGACATAGCTCGCGTAATCTCCAGATCTAAACCCCATTGAATTACTACGGGATAAGCTGGACGAGATAAGCAGCACGAGAACACCGCTCATCGTCCAAAGAGGAATTATGGTCCTCTCTAGCGAACGAATAGAACAATACTTTCACGAGAACAATTAGAAAATAAATTCGAGAAATATATCAAACCTCGTGCTAGGAATTTTACGAACTATCTCTTCGAACGTGTTAAATTTTTGCAAAAGTATTTGTTTGCATGATATTCTGCTAATTTATAATACACGTCACTGTGCGATTTTTTTCTTTCTACACGAAGAACTTCGGTGGACGGAAGATTGTAATTTTCACGGCACTTTGCCGGTTTGTTTCGGTAATTTGATGCAAGAGGTGGGCAAATTTAATTATTCAATTTAAAAGACGACTAGAACTTTTAGGTAGCTTAATGTTTCTAATTAAATCTAATTAAATTAACGAGCAATCAAAGCTCGCGAGAGCATAGACGACGAATTATCAGAGATAATTTGCCGGCTGGAAATTTACGAAATTGTTTGTTAGCAATCGACATTTGTCAGAGCTTCATTGATTTCGAAGTGACTTGAAGTTGAACGTACGTCAATTTACGCGCGATGCGTCAGTAAAAGTGTCCACGCGAGTTTAATTAAACGGCGCGGTTAATTGTCCGGAAACCAGACACGATTTTATTGAATACGGTTTACCGAATAAACTGGCGAACATTCGTCGAGCTTTTGTGCTTTTCCGATCTTCGTGTTGCTATGCTGATTCTACTGTACAATTATTATATTTAGATAATTTCGGTTGAGAGTTGAAATATATGGAAGCGAGAGAAATAAGGGAAACTCTGTTCATATGCAAAGCTTAATAGAACTCTGTATAAAGTGTGTTTATAGTACGCGAAATTCAACTGCCATAAAATGGTACCTCATAGTAAAATAAATAAAAAACATTCTTCGGCGCTTCGTAATTAGAAATATTGTTATCGAAACTTAAGAATTATTATCATTTTTAAATAATGCAGACATTTTATTTGAAATTATAGCGAACAGAAAATTTCTGCAACCTCATCTAAAGAATTTATCGTTTTCTAGTTAACAAAGAGGGGATTGAAATACTGCATCATTAATAACTGAAATTTAATTTTGTTAATATATCACACGAGAAGACTAACAATTTGAACGATTTTAAACATTCGACACGAATTTATTTATATCAGAAATCGTCCACAGTGAAGTTGTGAAAATGGCCCTCAAAGTTAGGGGTAGTAAGTATATTTAGTCTAATATCTCGAAAACTATTAGAAATAGAGGAGTAACGTAAATTGACAAATTTTGTATTTTCCAACAACAAATTTGAAAAATAAAAAATAAAAAATTATTTTCGCTAAATATGTTTGTTACTCTCATTTTTCAGAGCCATTTTCACAACTTCATTGTGGACAATTGCCATTAAAAAAAATACGTGTCAGATATCTCTTTCTAGATTATCCGTTTGGGACGTTCCCTTGTAACACAAAATTGACAAAGCCTACAAAATCACGAGCTGTGAAACAACAAACTGTTTACATCAGTCACACCTAGCCTATTTCGAAACGTTCGTGCCTCCTTTCCACCCTCTAATCCCTTTAACAAACTCCTTTCTGCGAAACGTTTTAGAACACTCAGAATTAACACTCTCGCACGCTTTTCCTTATTTCAAAGGAAATACCGAAAGAATTACAAACAGTATGCAGGAGAAATGCGTATCTCAAAGGGACAAAGCTGACTAATTGTGAACTGTCAAACTCATTTTTCGCCGCGGTGCTTGCGAATGTTCCCCATTGTGAAGCAGCCTGTCGCTTCTGCTGGCGTAGAGGGTTCGAGTGTAGGAGGGGGCGGGTAGGTTGGCAGAAAACGGGTAAGGACCATCCTGGGAGCGCTTCGTCATCTCTGATAACTCTTCCTGGTCCTCCACCTCTATGGAATCTCTCGGCTTCTTAACTGCCAGCCCCTTGGAACCACCCTCACGCGCTGTTATCTCGAGCCCTTGCCAGCGCGATCAGACACTTCGCGACTGACCTTTCGTGAGTTTGGGAAAAAAGGGGGAGAAGGAACAGGTCTAGGAGGAGCAAGTACGGAGATTAAAAATTCCACGGGTTGATAAGGGCATTTTTTATTGCGACTGTTTCTCCAAGGTAGAAGTTTCCCCGGCCGAATTCTTTCATATTTTTTCGGTGTGATTGTTATTTGAGGATTATGTTAGTTACGTGGTGAAGGAACTGTCGAATATGATTGATATTTTGAAAAATTCACCGGGGTTTTCTGTAGTCTGCTTGGAAGTACGGCAGGGTAGGTTCACCCTTGAATAATTTTTAGCGCATTAAAATTGAACGAGAATGCAATATTCGAGGGGTGGAGCTTTGCGGTGTAAATCTGAATTATACTGAATAATTAATACACGCGTGGTTATATATTTTGCGGTATTAATTGATGAACTGGAGCATTAATTTTGGCTGCTTGAAGAGGAATTAATGAAAAATTAATACGGTATAATCATTTGAAACGTCGTAAATTGTTACAATTTTTGCAATATTTTATCTTGCAGAAAATGGATGGAAATTAGGAATGTAATAATTTTTGTTGCAGTGTCGAAAATCGAAACTCCAATTTATCCCTATTTTGTGGCATTGTCTCTAGTTTATACATGTAAATTTATATAGAAATAGATGAAAATTTTGCAACAAGCATTGACAATAATATACAACGCTAAATTTCTTGTTTAAACACCAGCAATCTCTACGATTCTATTATTTTTCTAAACCGTGTTTTCACCCCTAATTTTGAGCGCGTTTCACCCCTAACTTTGAGTACGTTTTCAGCACATAAAAAAAAAAAACACGTGTGAAATATTTCTTCGAAAACTATATCACACGTAAGTTTTACACTTGGCGACACTTCCTTGTAAGAAAATAACGAAGAGCGTGAGTAACTTGAAATTGCGCAATTTACTCTCCGCGATCTGAAATGCAAGGAAGCGAATGCAGGCGGCGTGGATGAAAAAAGTGTTGAGCAAAACACGTTTCACGTGGCAATTTTCGCTTTTTCGTTCGCCGCCGCGACGAAAGGACCAATGAAAAATCACTGTACAGGATCGTGGTCTACGGGGGCGGACATAAATTTCAAAGCAACCTGATACAGTGCGACCGGGGCTGTTTATCAAGGCTCTTTCACCTCCCGGAAGAGAAGCAGAGCCAGGGATCTATTAATTTTGGCGTAACGGTTCACTAACCGTCAACAGATATCCGGCGGAATCTGAAGCAGGAGCGGCAGTCGGTATATAGCTTCTCGGGAGCGTGTTTTCCTCCCGTCGACGATCCGAAAAGAGCAAGCGAGGGGTAAGAATCGAGAGAAAATATGGTTTGACAGCGGGGATCTTAAAGTGAAATAAGATGGCGTGGCATTAACATATACATTCTCCTGCGGAATTTTATTCGACCGTTTGTGTTCTGCAAAAAGCTCCACGCTGGAGGAAACGGCAATATCTTATGGAATTTCATTCCTTCTCCGCTGAACAACATGAGAACTTTTAAGGGAAATAGCAAATATAATTCATGCACGGATATCGTTGAAATTTCGTGTCGCGTTCAGTCCGAAGCTGTGTTCGACGCTTCGTGAGAACTTTCGATATTTGTAAATAATAAAATGAAGCATTTTCGATATTTCCCTTTTGCCAATTTTTAAACTTTTCGTTGCAAGCTAATGTTCCGAATTCAATCGGATTATTTCAGAACGACGTCTTTTATCGTGCTATAGATATACACGAAATAGCGTTTCATTTGCAAATACGATGATTGATTTTAAAAGTAGCTTTGAACTATTAATCTGAGGAAGATTTTTATAATCGTTAAAAGGAACCTCTTTGTTATACCAAGCTTCATATTTTTGTCATTAAATTCCATAAAGGAATGAAGAACCCAAATGCACGGCAGTGCTAATTATTTTTATGTTGTACAATATACAGGGTGGACCAATAAGAATTACCACCTTGAACGTAAAAGTAAGAGGGAAAATCTTCGAACGACAATTATCTGCTATAAAACAGACTGTATAGTTATAACGATTTTTTTTATGGGTGAAGTCGTTGAAGGGGTGTGAAAGTCATCTCTGTTTTTTTTTAACGATATGCCATGCTTTTTTATTTACCTGCTAATAACAACCCTAAAATGAATACAAAAATCACAGCATCGGTGAAGATCATTGAAGGTTAATTACATTGCTATTACTATAATAATTTCGTTGCTCCTTTAATGACGCTAAAATTTAGACCTTTGTGTTCCTCTTATGGGCTGTTATTAAAAAATAAATAAAAAACTGCGACGATATTCAAGCTCGATCATCTTAAAAGCTAAGCCACTGGTGAAAAAATTAAATTTAATCCTTTTCTTCTATTATTTTGTACGTAATTTTTCGCTGCACCCTATATGTGCGTATATATATAAATTGGTCAATCATTTTTAGTTCACCACGTAAGATCGCCCTTTTCACACCAAAGAATTTTTATTCGAAAAATCTCTTCCCCAGTTTCGCGGTAATTTCCATCGATCCACCCTGCATTCACCAAACAAAGCAAAGAAACAAATCGAGTCGCACCGAGATGAACACGGTTGCACAAGCAACACTCGTAACGAGCTTTTCCCCGAAACGATAAGATCCTTAATGCAACCGGCAAGAAATTGACGGACAGTAGGGCAGTCCATTATTGAGAAGTACACGCTTGTTCAAGTGAACGTTGCTCTCCGTTCGGTAAACGAATTTGCCTTAATTCAGATTGCCTCGCGCGGAATTGAAGAAACGCGGCACGACCTCAGACTCGCTCCGGATCATCAATCACCTTAATGAAACAAACTCCGACATAGCACTTTACCAACCTCGTTTCACGTATACACGCGTTTATCTTGATGCTCGTTTGTTTAACCCCCTGTACAACCGGTGGCTGATGGTCAAGAGCCAAGCGGAGACGACGCGGTCTTGATCAATTCGCGAAACAGTCGTCCACGTTCCTCATCGACGTTTGGTATATCGTCGAGTTAACCCTCATCCGTCCCTCGTGTCAATTTGACACACTTTTCCGGTAAAATATTCTATTATTCGGCTATTTGTAGAAAATTTTTTTGTTCATTTTCTATATTTGATAAAAGAATTTACAAAATTAATTATTCATCTCTTCGTTTAATTGATTTTTTTTTACCGTTGTGTCAAATTAACACCGAGGGACCTATTAAGATGCGAAACTGAGGAACGGATGAGGGTTGACACAATGGTAAGAAATCAATCAAACGAAAAGATAAATAATTAATTTTCTAAATTCTTTTATCAAATATAGAATATAAACAAAAAATTTTCTCTGCAAATAGCCGAATAATACAATTGTTTACCGGGAAAGTGTGTCAAATTGACACGAGGGACGGACGAGGGTTAACCAGCTCGCGATAACAAGATCGACGAATTCTGCATCTCGTACGGAACGAAATGGAAAAAGGGCGAAGGAAGGGAAAGAAGGGAGCATATACACACGCGAGCTTCTCGTTGACCTCCATCGATCCGTACTCTATACGCTGCCATACTAATTAAATGTTTACCTGTACGTGATGTGTGGTTTGGTACTGCTCCCGTACCGGCGCAAGTGGACCGACTTTTTCCCTCTTTCTTTTCTTTCAATTCCATCCACGAATTCAGCGCCGCGAAAGAGCCTCGTAGAGCGAAAGAGCGAGCAGGATGGAGAAGGAAGAAACAGTCTGAGGAGGTTCCGGTTAGCAGGGGAAAAAAATTTCATTCGTCTCGCGGTGAAATGGAAAAATGGCGGAGGTTAAAGCATTCCCTATGGCACCGGGCTGTTGCCGGTAATAACATCGTGGCTGCTGCTGGTTCAGGGCTAACTCCGGCTACCTGGAGAACACGCAGCTTCGCTGGTTTAACGCTCGAACGTTTTGCGGTCTCGAAGTGGAAGAAACGAGAGGCGGTTTAGAACGGGGAAAGGATACGTTGTCTGCGAAACTCGAGCCACTTACAGATCCCTAGCTTTTCACGCTGGACAAGCGGGATTACGAGCTATCGCCTCGCACCTTTGTTTCATTTCGTTAGCCAGCCCTGATCCATAAAATCCTTGCTTCGCTGAGTGTAGACTGAGACGAGTGGGAACGATTGTTAGGAGGTTTGTATTTTAATTAGGTGTGGGAGGACGTTTGGACATTTTATGAAGTGACGTGTTATGGTACTTGTTTGTAGAAAATGTTCGATTAGATAGGTATTAATGTGTTTGTAAGTTTGTTGGTTAATTTTGGGGAGCTTTATCGGTTGGGTATTGAAATCGTTGGGAATTACGTGAAATTTTCGGGGGAATTTTAATTACGAGTGAATTCACGATACGGTGATTAGGTGTGAATGAAATTTTGTGTAACTTGTAATTTCGGAAATATTGGGTTTAATATTAAGCACGTTAATTAAGCTGATATGTGTTTTACCGCGTTGTGTGTATCTGCATACAATTCATGTTAATATTGTGTGCTGTGTTTTCTGTTTGACACGTAGTACGTAGATGATCCTGTTGGTTTACAGTGAAAGTGCAGGATGTTGTCAATTTGTGGTTAAAAATTGACTCTCGAGATTTCACTTTGAAGTTTACTTTTCAAACTTCGTCCAACTCTGAAGCTTGTTCGTTATTTGCTATTCGAATGATTTTCGCTAAAATTCATAGCAGTCACTCAAACGAATACTCCAGCCAAAATTTGCTCAATGCCTGTGATAAATGATTACATTCACAATAGACGAATAACAATAGATTTCTCGAAGCAGACTCTTATATCGTCGACATGTTCCACTGTCCATCGCAGCAATTCAATTTCCATGTAACAACGTTATACGAAGATATCGTTGACATGTTCCACTGTATGTCATAGAAGTTCACTTTCCATGTAACATCGCGTTATATCGAACGGAATTTATTATCGAATTATCGATTAGATAACATAAACATAATAGAGTTTCTGCGATAGACAGTGGAAGACGTGTCAACGATGGAAGTTACATGAATCCGTTCTATCGTCCTCCGAATCGTAGGAAAATTATAATAATTATACCATAGACTATTTAACTGTCACGTTTATGCAAACTTCCTTGGGTGACACCCCTAATTTATCAAGCTTCGTCGACAAGAAGACCTTCTTCGTTGCTAATCCCACGTACAACCCTCTCGACACGATCGCAGGTTACCTACGAAACAGTCTCGTTTCCTTTCGCACCCCTTTAAGACCTAATATTCCCCCGTAGATAATTTATCGATTATTCCTCGATCGTTGGAAGACGAAGGCCTCGAAAGATAATTCGGTTCATTCCTGAGAACACGCACCGCGAAGTTTCGCACCCTGTTGGAGAAACTTACCAAGGATCAAACTCTTCGTTGAACGCGGGGCTCGTGTGCTCCCTCTCAGGCTCTCTGGTTCTCCGGTAAGGGTTGCTCTCTCTCTCTCTCTCTCTCTCTCTATCTATTGTTTTCGGCCAAACTACGACGGCGTGGCCTAGTTGGCGAGCTGGTAAATTAACAATTAAACTGTAACAGGATTTTCAGTCGTCTATCTAGCGGAAATGCAATACCCGTCGCTTCTTCGGTGTCCTTAGAACCGTGGATAATTAAATGCAACCCTGTATGACCGACACGCGACTCTCTTTCTCCACCTTCCGTGGCTTCCTGTTGCCTCCACTTGTTCAGCCTCCTCTTCCTCTCTCACTCCCTCTCTCTCTCATTCTTTATCCCTCCCTCTTCCTCTCTCTCTCTCTCTCTCTGTCTCTCTCTCTCTCTCTTCCCCTCTAACTCTTTATCTCTCTCTCTTCCTCTCGCTCTCTCTCACACACACTCATTCACACTTTATCCCTCTCTCTCACTCACTTTTTATCTCTGTCCCTCTCCATCTTTATCTCTTCCTCTCACTCTGACTCACTCTCTCTCTTTCGGCCTCTCGCCGTGAGGAACAGAGCGGAACGGTCGGCCGCCGTCTGGAAATTGGAATCCTGTAATTTATGGTGCCCGCCTAGGAGAGGACAGTTGGATTAATGTTCAGCCCCGGTGTGTGTGCGCGGCATCGCGAGCTGTTCGAACGGTCGCGCGTATCGTTATCTGGGGAAATCGAGCTTTCGCGGACCGCGCGCGTTTGTCGATGCTAGCGGAGATATCGGGGTCAGCGGCGGTTGATCGTGCGCGGATTGCTTTTCGCCGCCACGCGGGAAACGACGATAGCACGTTGAAAATTTGATGGCAGAACTTCACGCCGTGCGAGAAATAGAAATTTATGGATATGTCCGAGCGATTTTAGGCAGCCAGGCTGGAGAAACGTTCAGACGGTTTCAACGAGATTGTTCGTGCCGCTGAGTATGTTAAGTATCTTCGTTTATCAATCCTCGAGGGTTTGTGTTATTCTAAGGTGGTGAATTGTGTTTGACACGCTTCTGTAGACAGACAGTTACGTACTGTCAAAAGTGTGTGTTAATTACATTGGGACACATGCTGAGAAAATAATTACTCTGAGACAAAAGTAAATAGAAACAAAATACGATATGACAAAGTCTAGGTACACCGCATAAATTTGAAATATTATGAAAAAGACGAATGTGTGTATTAATTAAATTGAGACACATGTTGGGAACATAACAATTTTCCTTTTTATATCTCAAATTTGATACGTCAATATACTGTATGTTTTTGGAAGATGAACAAAGAGCTAACGAAGTTCCATATTTCTTCGTCTAAAGTTTGCAATTATCTAGCAGCTGAATATTTTGTTTAAACGAAGAACCTTACTTGAATAATTAAAGGATCACACTTTTTTCTCCAAAAGATTCAGTATTTTTTAAATATTTTTGCTTGTAATTAAATTTTGATTTGTACATTAGTAAAAGTGGTAATTAGGTAATTATTTAGTACTGCCAATTTTACAATTTTTAGTATTTCTAATCATCTACCCTACAATATCATTGCAAAATCACCATTTTTTTATCTCTACACTGATTTTTACCAATAACGTGAGAAGCTTCGAAGTCCTTTCGATTTCCTCGATTAATTCGAAGACTTCCTGAAAAGTTCTGTGAAAACAGCCTAACCCAAGAGTATGTGTATAAGGTGTCGAACGTATTGTTGCAGTCTCATTTGCAAGAGTACCGTGGAGTTGGCGATTACGTTACTGTTAATTCTGCGAACCATTTCGAAGACACGAACGTTCAGCTCGTAATAGCTATCGGCTTTCTGCGGCAAGAACGTTAGCCACAAGCGTTTACTGCGAAATGAGAATTTCGCCAAGCCTTTGCACCGGTCGATTCATTTAAAGTTCCGGCAAGAACCATTCTCAAAATTGTACAATCAGGATATCTATTAATGTAATGAATCATCGCCGCACACTTTGAACGAAAATTGCTCGTTTTCGCCTTCTTCGGCTGTTAATACACGTGGGCGATACTCTCGAAACTTGCATCGATTCCGTGCGCAAAAGGAAACAGATGTTCGAAACGGCACGTTGGTAATATTAATTTCATCCACTGTTTCGCGAATTCGATTTTATCACGTGCAAGAAAATTTGCATTCGTTATTATGCATGGCCCTATTACGTTCCCAGTTGGTGTTGCTATACTCTACTCCCTTGTTTCAACAGTTGTTACTCCTGCTGGCAAGGAATAAAAAGCTTCTGCAAATTTCATTTCGAATTTCGAATAAATAATGTCACCCTCTTTGGGGGATTTTTTGAGAGATCGAAGATTTGACTAATTTTAGAAAACATTCTATTATTTTTATTTATATTTCATTTATACTTACTTAGCTCGTAGCATTTATGTGAATGTAAATCTGATTTTTTATTCCAAGACAAACATTCAGAATATGAGAAAAAATTCTGGAACACTTATCAAAGTTTTCAGCAAAAATACAAATTCGTTTCAAAGAAATGCAATAGTGAAATTTCTTCTAGATCGTCAAAGACTCCAAATTGCCTACGCAGGACTAAGATTAGGACACTGTCTTCAAAAAGCAGCCCAGGAATTGCGTTTTCTTTGATCACACTGCCTTTCTTCGCTACAAGAGTCCTTCGAGCGCGAAGGAAAAGCCTAAGGCGTGCAAGTGATAATTGCGCTTTTAGACACGCGTTCATTTTAGTAGCCATTCTCAAGGTATCAAGCGCTTCGCGGCAACTGTTTCCGATCCCATTCAGGGGACCATTAGCCAAAGGTATTTACCTCCGTTCCATGGGAATCGCGCGGTCCCTATCACGTACGAAGGGTTAATGGAAGCCAAGATGAACGGAACAACGAGCACGTTAGCTGGAAATCGTGTTTATCTTTATTTATGGCACAGGAGAGGACGCCTATGACGAGGGGGGCAACATTTTCACGATATTAGCTTCCTTCTGTGTTTCCTTGCCAGCCGTCAGGCTTTATGGTGAGAGATAAAGATCCGTGAAAAGGCAACTTATTCCCAATGGATCGTTCGACGCCTCGGACAATTTGCTTCGGTTGGATGTTTAGTAAAATTGGACGAATTGCTGCTCGAGTGATTTAGAGCGGGTAAATTGTTTTTTACGTTGCTTGCTTTGGCGAGCTAGTGTTTGTACGATAGCATGAGTAGTTGTTGTGTGGAAATAGCGAGTAATATAGTGTACGATCTTGGAAATTACAGTAAAATTTTTGTCCATTTGTGTTATTTGTAGGGATGTTTTGTAGGAAAATTTTAAGAGACTTTTAAGAGGACGAATTATAAATTTATAATAGATGTTAATTTTGGAATTATTTTGGATTAATTTCTCGTGGTACAATACTACTTGTTCAATACTACTGTAAAAATGTAATACTGAAAATGTGTACATATTTTAGCGGGATGAAATTGATTCTAGACAGGAAGTCTGTTAACAGGGTTCTCCTCTCAAGTAGAAATTGAATCTCTCTAGTTAGTAATTAAAGTGTAATCAAAATTACAACCGATTACTTCATTTTGGTTCTTGAAAATATGCGGAGAATGTATTTTACTTTTAATACAGGCGTAACAAAAATAAATTAAAAATTAGTAATTCCTCAATAAATAAATTATTGTGTTTTAAGTATTGGCCATTGAATGACGAGTTAACTCGTCATCTCCAGTTAAAGGGTTAAGTAACTTAAATTAATTTCAGTTTATTACACTCTATTAAATTCACTCCCAGAAATTTGTCAATTAAATTTATTTCACTGTATGTAAAATTCCTGATTGTTACAATACTGCTCTACCAAATTAATTTTTAGCGTCACATTTGAAGCACATCGTGGTCACGCGACAGTGTCAATAAAAGTGACAACTTCGCCTAAAGCCTACAAATCTTAATGGGAAATTTTCAAGAATTTTTGCGTTATATTCGTAGAAAAAGCCCGACGACTCACACAAAGGCATTTCGTCAGCATGTACATGCATTTTCAAGATTATTTGTAACATAAAACGTGTCGTAGCTGGCTTCCAGCGTAATTACAGCACCTCGTTACGTGACTGCAGAGACATTATAATATGTCCTCGTGCAAAAAAAGTACGTCACGTTGGCCATGCTCGTCGCATGATGATAATAATTTCCTCTATGTGATCCAAATAGGAATGTACGTTTTATGCTGTGCAACTTGGTTCTTGATAGGAAGAAATCGGATTTCTCTTAAGTTTCAACTTAATTTACATAGTTCTGTGACAAAAAATGCTTTTCAGAAGACAGCGTCTAATTTTGACAATTTAAAAACCAAGCAAGGTTTCCAATTGCCACATATACACGTACCTACTGAAAAATAATCCTTTACGTGTAATATCTGCAATGGTCCATGTAATTCTTGACTGCAAAAAGCACAGTGAAGAAAGGAGAAAACATAGTAAAATATAATCAGTTTCCGGAGAGAAATAAAAATAGCAAACGGAATGTACAGAAGAAGAAACACCACTGAATATATTTAGATGTAGTCGTTAAGTATATTAGCAGTCGATGCAACTCTGAATATTAACGAATATATAAGGCAAATAATTGTCCCATTATTTTTTATTAATATATAAAGATAGTTACATAGGATACTGATTATTGAGTTTGCTGGTCACTCTAGTTTTCTAAATAAATCAGTTTTCAAGCGTAACGTGAATGTTCACAAGAAAATTATTAGGGAAAATTGCATTCGGTAGAAATAATAGCAAAAAAAAAAAAAGTACTTTTAACTGTAATATTTTAGTTCCGATCACTGTATCGTTTCATGTCATTTTTAACGAAATTAAATAAGCAACAGATCGCTAATGGAAACATTTCCACCTTAAACGTCTGTGCAAAATTTCACGATAAACTTCTCGCGAAAGAAAAGAAAGAAAAATACACAAGCATCAGCGATAGAAAATTTTCTACACGAAGCATCGTGGAAAATGAATATTAGAACAATGAGTGAAACACGTGGAGCCCGATTTGCCTCCAGAACGGGGAATAAAACATGAGGCCCCGTGTCCTTTGACCGACATAAAGGGTCTGGGATTTATTTGCGTAGGAACGAACGGGCGTTGCAATCGGAACGAATTCCAAGGCAAACCAACTGCTGCCAGCTCCCCTGGGGATTAAAGCCCCCCCTCGTACCTAAATCAATTCCCGTTTGACAAATCTTCGGCCGATGTTGGACGACAGCGGATATTTCATTGGTAGTACAATTTCTCTGTTCACCATTGCCGCTATTGTACTTGCACCTTAGCACTGACCATGCGAATTTGCTGCCCCCTAGGGGGGCCGAGAGCTGGGTCACGTCTGTAATTTACGTGTATCAGCAAAGCCCGAAAGCCGAAGTAATTGAGGTGTTCTGTGTGTGCTGGAACAAAGGTCGTCGATGCAACGTTGATTTTCGATTCACCGTCACTGTCGCTCCGCGGTCGCTGCTCTCTGTCGCGCGCGGAGAGGCGCACACACCTGTTCAATTTTTGTTTCGCCCTGTAACGGAAGTTCCAGTTTCGTTCCTGCAGAATTTCGTTTCGCGTTCAGATTCGACCGTGTGTCTGGTGTGTGTGTGTGCACCGAATATGCTTAATATTTCAATTGTGCACGTCAGCGATCTCTTCTGTGCAACGAAACAGAGGTTTGCTGTTGTATTTAGCTTGCTCGACATTCGAAACATCCCGTTGTTTCAGCGTTTCGAATAGTTTTAATTGGTCGAGCATGTTTGCCGGCGTTTAACGGAGTTTTTCGTTCATCGTTGTTGCATTGTTTATTGCGAGTTTAAGTTGTGCGTTGGGTTTTCTTTGCTTGGTTAATTTCTTTATTGTCTGGAAACTCTCGTTAGAATTGTATTTAAAGTTTGAGAGAAAAAGTGACTTAGGTATTAACCCTTTCTTGATGCATGTGTTTGAACAAAAGTTAATCGGAATTTTAACAAATGAAAAAAAAAATTCGTTCGTGAAAGGGTTAATTAATTTCGTAATTGACTACCGTTTCATCTGTAACAATTGATTCGAGTACAAGATGAAAGGTAAACAGCTAAGTTATTTCGTTCACCATGGATAATGAAGTTTTAATGTGAATTAATTAATGAATGAATTAAATTTGAAATTTTAAGTGAGAGATAAACATTTTGAATAATCGAATTCTTTGCATGTGTGAGTACTATTAATTAGATCACATTTAACGGAATGAATTAACTTACAGTTACAAATTACAAGTGTTATTGCTATAATTTATAGGGAATTAGGTAATTAATCGAGAGTCGTGCATTATTACTTTCTGCAGCAAACGCTAAATAGAAAAAGTTTATTTGTTAGAAGAGAAAAACGTAAGACGATAACAGTGAGCCACATGGTGCTGTTCATACTCGACAAACACAATATTGGAACTTGATTGGGAAGTACTTGCTACCTCACATGGCGTATTCTCCGGATATTACACCATTCGATTTCTGCTTCGATCGATCTAGTATAGTCTTTCGTAGAAAAAATTCTGAAATAAAAAGGTGACCCAAAAATAAGTCGATTACCTTATAGTCTCAGAAAGTGGATCATTTTATCGCTAAAAACTGAGATTTTCTATGTAATTGCCTATGCAATTGTAGATTTCATTTCACATAATTATGGAAAGTATTTTCTACAATTTTTTAACCAGATAATTTCATTTTGCTTTTCAATGAATTCTGATCCATTTTCTATGAACTCGTTATTTATTCTTTACTAATGACGTTAAGAAAATACTAACACGTTTTCAAATTTTGGAATAAGCACAATATTAATAATCCTTGAAATTCTAATCGAAGTAAATATGGCGCGAAAAAATGTCTCTTCTTTTGCTCGGCATAAAAGTCACGCCTGGAAAATACGAACATGTCAATACCTGCTTTAAAATGTTTCTTAGAACGACTGTACTCTGAAAGTGTCAGAATCCACATATTCGAATTCAAGAAACTTTCGCTAAACACATTACTCGTGCCACATTCTCCGCAATATTTGGAGCAATAGAAGCAATAAACTCAACCAACCACAATATCCCAACCATCTTTCCTCTCGATAAATTCATCGTTGTTTGCTGTCACGAATAATACACTGTTTCCAAAAGAAATTGCAAAACCCAGAAATTAGGGTTGCAAAAATCAGGAAAGCTACTCCAAGGAAAAAGTGACAAAATTTTAATCATTTCTCCCTTTCAAGGCCTCAAGAATATATGCAAATTTCAAAATTGTGCGATTTCATTTTCAAGAAATTGCAATTTTTCCAAGAACAGTGCTCCACCATCCGACGATTCGCGTTTTTTCCCTCGCAGAAGTTGATCGTTAGAATAATGCGGAAATAGCGAGATATTCGAGGGTGCAGTCCATGAAAAATGGCGGCGTGGAAGTGTGGAATAGCGCGTTCAGTTGAAGAATCGAAGCCGAATCATTGAGAGTGCCGCGAATCACGGAAGGAGGCTGGCAGGCGGGGTGGAAATGGCGGGACTGGGAGGGAGAGGTAGTTCGTGCAAATATCACGAGGTGTATTACTTCTGCAAACCGAGGGAGGTGAATTCAGTAACAAAATTTGCTCCGTCTAGTGAAAAGGTTCAACTCGATTTTGTGACTTTTCTTACCCTGTGATTTACCGCTACTTCCGGCAGCCATCGGCAATCGAATAAGTCGGAAGAAGAAATATTTACCGTGATAATAGCACGAGTAATCGTTCTCGAGTAATGGAGGCGCCTGGTTTATGCTCGTTCGCCAGGTTTATAAATCTGGTATGCGTGTACACGCGGAAGTACTTTATGTCGTGCTCGTATTTCCGAATGCTGAGAAGAGAGTTGTACGAGAGGAAAAATTTCTTCGAATAGACGGTAATGGTGTATTTATAAGGCAACATTCTGGTGTTTCAATTCCTTGTTTTGTGTGCGATATTTCGATTAGAGGAAGGAAACACTTGGTGTAAATTAGTTGTAAATTAGGTTCACGTGTCACTTTTATCAGCTTGACAGAAATTTTAAAAGGACACGTCATACCGTATTTGGAAAAAATAAAAGTAAGTAAAATTCGAGGGCTTAGGTTGAAGGAAAGATTGAGAAATAAATTTCAATTACTCGTACTCAAAAGTACTCCTTTCTGCAATAAACTGTCTAAAGATCTATAAGATTTTTGACTTGAAGAACTTGATTTTTTTTTTATATACACTACCGGCCAAATGTTTGGAATCACTGTGCATTGCAAGTTGCACCAAAATTCTTAAAAAAACAGTTTGCATTTATAATACTTTTTCAACGAATTTTTTATCATTCAATTGAAATGAGGTAAAGTGCTATTGATCTCCACATCAATTTCATATCAATAAAGAATTAGTAGCGGATTCGATATTGATGTAAATTGGCAGGTGGTTCCAAATTTTTGGCCGGTAGTGTATATCATAAAAGAATATGTGATAAATACAAAATTCGATTAAAAAGATTGAGATAAACTTGCAATCTTGAAAGCTGTAGCATTAAAAAATGCTCGATTGAAATTTGCATTTTTATTAGGTAACATAAAGAAATATGCAATGGTCTTTAAAGTGGATACTACCTAAAAGGAACGCTTCAGAGTAGCATGGAAGTTCCAGTTCAGAAGCTATTCGAAAGTGAAAATTTCCGACTGTAATTCCAGCGATTTACCGACACACCACAGTAAATAACAATTTCCCTAGAATGTCGAGTAAGATTTTCGTGAGAAGCGTATGATCAAACTTTCCATAAGATCACGCACTGCGATTTACCAGACATTTTCACTGCACCAACGGTTATCAACAGTTCAATCTTCGCAAGTGGCATAACTGAGACGTTTAACATTTCACAAGCTGGATTACACGACGTTCGTATAATGTCGGCGTGAACGCAATAATGGCTGCTGGTACTTCGAGTCAGGCCTTGAAACTTCCATTCGAACACGAACTTCCCTCGACGGTGAATGTAATCTAGAAGCAAGCAATCGAGACAGTGCGACATTACGCGAAAATTCCATTCGCGCTTCAGAGATTGGTCAGCAAAGTTGACCAAAGTTTCTCGACCGAGTAGAACGGCCACGTCGATGAGGAGTGAGTAACGAGCGCGACGAGAGAGGCTATAGTAGGAGCCGAATATATTGGCCGGTCAAGGCCATTTCTCCCACGTCGCATTTTGGTTCCACTCTTACTATTCGGCAGTTAACTGTTGTCCAATGGAACCTTTCCATTCCCTTTCACTGCGCCTTGAAAATCTTCTCACTGTGCCCTTGGCGCCTATAGGCGGATCGAATATTTTCTAGCACTGTGCCCTTGGTGCCTATAGGCATTGTGAAAGTTTCTTCGCACTGTGTTGTTGACCACTTGTGTAATTTTTGCCTTTAGCACACTTCCAGGTTAACGTAATAAAATGATAATTTAAAAACTTTTAATTTCTAAATTTTGTAAAAATGTTACAACGCCAAAACGAAAGATTTTGCGTCAAATCCTGCCACAGCGAAAGGGTTAAACTATGCCTGTCGTGTCCTAGTGAAACATAAGACGGAGGGAGAATATTGTCAAAAAAAAAAAGATGAAAAAGGTTTAGCTTCGTAAGATAAATATCGCGTTACAGAAACAAATATGCCTGTATATCTGTGACGTTGACTTGTCGGACCAGTACATTCCTCGTTGTGAAAAAGCGACGGAGGAGGAATGACCATGACCGGCCAATATATTTGGCTCCTACTATAGCAGCAACTGCTCGGAGACGTGAATCACCGCATCTACTTGTACTTACGTTTTCAAGTCAGAGGAATAGACGAATTATACTTTAGAGACATGCTAGTTCACCGTTGATTTATTCCAGCGAGATTCACGTGAAAGGAAGTTGCGGTCACCAAAGCGAACCTCTCATCGAAAGAATACGAGCTTAAGGCGGAACCCCCATTTGTATCCTCGCGATCGTGCTGATGAGATTGGTCAATAGAACTGAGATAGACATGGGAAAACCATACTGGGGATCATGTCTTCGAAGCTTCATCGTATCCAGATAAACCGTAGTACGTGCTTGGTAGCACGAGCTTGAAATAACGCGAGGCAATTCGTCGGGATGTGCGTTCCGCATACGTTTCCCGTGAAAAACTGGAATTCCACGCTGACATATGTAAAGTACGGTCTTTCTCGTGTTTCTCTGGTGTATAATTACGGGTCAGTCGAGAAACAACGGTTTAATTTCTTTGGATTTTGGATAACCGAATTTGGAGATTCGCGGTGCATTGTTTTCTACAGATAAAATTGTGAATAGGTTGGTGTATTTTATGAACATGAGATTGATGGATCTGTTTATGATGTTCTTTTAGAATCACGTGTTGTTTACTGTTTGTTTAATTCATTTTCAGGCTACGATCAATCATCGATTGATAGAAAATCAATTAATCAGGTTTATTATTTATTAATGATACGTTGTGATTTTGCATCAGATTAATTCCTTATTAATGCAAACACACAGAGGTTTAATAAATGCGGTGTACATGTTCTATTTTCCTTGATTTCCATAAATTAGCATCTTCAGATAATACGATAAATCTCTGCTTCGGTTTTTGACGAAATAAAAGTAGTACATATCTGTATTGCTGTACCTCGGTAAGATATTCAATATTTTAGAGTAATATGAAAAATAATATGAAAATTGTGGTAGATAGTCAATAAATAGTCAATAGAGTGTAGATAGAGCTGGAGTGTTGTAAGAGTCATCAGGGTACAATCGACGAAGTGTTGCATAGAGCGTTGTACTCCTTTAAGACTTATCTGAGCTAGAGTTGTAAGATTCCTCTCATCGTTGCTAGAGCTGCGCAACACTTGCCTTAGCATTCCCAGTTACCTCAAACCGCAAAGCATAATCATAAAGCTATTCCCTGAAAAACACTTAATAACACAAATTCTACACACGTGATCCAGCATCCGCGATCCCCGGACGCCGAATATCTCGCTAACCACATCGATACTCGCTCGAAATTCATAGTAACTTTTAATCTGCGCATTATTACCACTGGCGAATAAAGGATTGAAAATTTCCGTGGATAAGAAGCGGGAGAGGAGGAAACCTCTGTTATTCTCAAGCCCACGAGGCGGGAGAGGGTATTACGCGAGGCGGATTCGGGCGTTTCGCTGGCGGTTCGAAAGGCTCTCGTCGGTTTCCCGGTGAAACGATCGCGTTCGCCCGGAACTCTGGTGAAAGTTGTCGAGAGGAAGCCGTGGGAGTAGACGAAACCGTGGAGGCTTAAGGTTGTTCTGCCGTTACTCTGTTCCATCGTCGAGAGAAACGCCGCCTTTCCTTTCCTCCCCCGTCGTTCTTCGATGCGAGCGTATTAAAACGAAGTTTCGAGGCGGAGAGCTACCGGCGCGCCGATTAATAGAGGAGTAAGTCAAGCCTAGCAAGTTACACACGAGCGACGGTAACGAGCTATTTAGCCCTTCCTCTGCTCGTTTAAGTTTCCCTCTTCCTCGTTTGCCTTTGCTACGCTCCTCTTTTTCCCCCCTTTTTTCTCTCTTTCTTCTCCCTTTTTTTCCACGTAGTTTCTTTTTGTCTTGTTGCCGAGCTTCTGACCTCTTTGCACCCCCTTTCTCTCTCCCACCCTTTTGTTTACTTCGTTGTACTTCCTTTTTGTTATGTTGCTGTTTGTCACTTGCTTTTTCTTGGATGTTTGAAATTCGCGCCGTTTGTTACGTCCGTTCGAAGGACGTTCTGTTTGAATTTGCCAGTTCATATGGCCTGTGTGTTCAGGGAGGAGAAATGTTTAGCAGACTGTTCCATTAGGGGACAATTGGGGGGTTAATCTTTGTGTAGGAAGTTATTAGTGTTGGATTTTCCTGTAGATGGTGGAAATTACGTTTTACTAAGAGAACTGGCCTTATAAAGGTGTTTGTCGAATGATTTGATTGTATAGGCTAGATGGTGAGATAAAGGGAAAACGAGAGACACGTTTTTAAGCGATCTGTGAAATGCTGTTCTCTTTTACAGTATTTTCATTGAAAGTAATTTTATGCTTCATACATGTATTATATATTACAAAGCATAATATTTCAAAGATTTTCAAAATTGTTATAAATACAATACACTTTTGTATTAGGATAATAAAGGTATAAATAGTGTCCAGTCGATGATCTTATATTACGCTACAAATGATTAATTTATAGAATTATGATTAACATTTCGAATTATAGGACATTTCGTGTCTATATGGCATTATGAAAGCATTAGATAATTTACGTTAATCTTCATTTATTAAACTTAAAACAAGCTTACCAATAAATTTGAATAATCAACAGACCTTATGCTCCATCGTTAAAAAGAAAAAAAGAAAGAAAAAGCGCATTTCTCTCACAACTGTTCTGCTGAAACTATTGAACAGCTTAATTTAAAAAACAAAAGTATTCGAAATCTCGCATAATGTGTTTACAGCTGTTTATATTATTTACGGACGTATTAAAACTTTATCTGAAGAAAGAACGAAAGAACGAAGGGCCATCAATTATTGCGTAAGCAAAATCCTTTGTCTTGGTTCCTGTTTTCCAAGATAAAACGTGCAACAAAGGATACAGCCGCGTCTCAAAGGCCCCGGCTTTACCTTATGAAAAGACACTTTGTCAACGGTTTTCAAGTTTTGCAAACAAAGAGACGTAATGCCATTTTTTATCGATCGCGAAAGTATTAAGCTTCTCCATGTCTGCCAAGTTCGCGTCAGCCTTTTCTTTTCATCTTTATTTTCACCGGTTTTTGCCATTTTCTCCTCGCCCTTTTCGCGTTCTTCTTCCGCAACTTCGCAATTTCCGTTCCGACGAATCTTTCCTTTCTTTCCCACCCTAACCTTTCTTCCACCGTTTTTCCTACCGCCGATTTCGTTCTATGTTTCAACTTTTCTTTGCGCGACTTGTCGCAACTTTGATTGATGCTGGGACGTTGCTCGATCTCCAACGATTTCCTTAATTCGTACAACGCAATCTCTATTAATAAACCTGTTAAACGAACCTTTTTCAATTATTGTAAATGATTTTTGTACATTGGAGAATACTGAATTTGGCAATAAATTCGCTCTATAACGTAAGCTTTTCGAGAGGTGCAGTATTAAAGTAGAAAAGAGATTTTAAAAAATAAAGTCTTGTATTTTAAATTAAATTATTTACAGACAAAACAATTATTTTGTTATCGTTATTCACAAAAATGTGATTAGGTGTTTTCTTTCTGTTGCAATTCTTTGTTAATATTTTCGCTTTGTTGAAGCATTTTTTGCAATAGCTGATTCTTTCCTGGGCAGTAAAAGGACACCTTTCGTACCTGTCGATCATTTTTGAGTATATGGATAAAATAAAAGAGAAGAAAGTTGCTGATTGAGAGGAAAGATGGTCGGATTGTCGACTTCTGAAAGTACAGCATTCTTCACGAAATTCTATTTTGGCAAATTTTCTGTTGATTATCTGTTTGTTCGTTTATCTAGTAAAATTGTTTTATCACACACGATGTTAAGTATTAACACTATTAATACTACTCGCCAAAAATATTGAAGAACTCATATGTTTTTTGGGCTACTTTCCAGAAAAAATCACCTTTTTAAACAAAATTTCAACATTTTTCCCTTTCAAGACTCCACTTCAGATTTGGCGATTTCATTTTTAAGATGTTGCAATTTTTCGGCGAGAAGCTGTGATACGTAGATTTTTCTCATCTCGATATGTATCTCGAAAATGTTGAAAGGTTTGGATCTTAGAGGTCGGCGCTGGTAGCTTACCTGTTTAAAAATTTCCAACAAAAGTCGCGTCTGACGCGCCCGATCAAAGAGTAATCAATGAGGGCGAAGAAGGCTACCAGGCGAATAGAAGGGTTACTTAATTAAGTAACCGGGGTTTCGAAGCTGAGCTGGCGCGCAAGCATCGTCCGGAAGTGAAACCCTCGATGAACCGTAGGCTACTTTCAGAAGAGCCGAATGGTTCTCGATGTTTGAGAGTGTGGTCTTGAAGAGAAACACCTTTGACGAACGGAGATTGACTTCACTTGTGCTGAAATCCTCGTGATAAATCAGTGATCAATTTAAGGAACGCTTGTGAAATATTGCTGAATAGCACATATGAAATGAACGTTATCAGGAGCTTGTAGATATTAAACATGCGATATATTGGAGTAACTTGAAATTGGTTGTATGATTTATTTAGCGAATAAAGGGTTCAGAGTTGAATTATGCAATAGAGAAGTGATGGAACTAAGTTTAGTCGTGAATCAAATTTTCTTGTTAAGCCTAACACTGAAGGACTTGGTTTCGAGAAAATTGTGTTTTTAGTGTTTTTAATATCTCGAAAATTATTAGAGATAGAGGAATAGTTGACGAATTTTCTATTTTTCGACAATAAATTTGAAAAGTAAAAAATGTGTTTATTACCGCCATCTTTGAAGGCGAGTTTTGTTCAGTTTGAACGTAAATAATTGCACTAACAATAGACACCCTTTTTTCGAAAAGAACTTTTAAATTTCCAGCTTTATGACACGAACACCCAGTTTAGGCTATTTTTGAATGTTTTGTTTTCTGTGATCATAGAGCACTTTCTGGGCTCCCTGGGTAA
>NW_017100404.1:1011709-1039301 GCF_001263275.1 Habropoda laboriosa | reverse complement strand
TAAAACTAATATCCTTGAGCACTCAAATATTTCTAAAAAATATTAGCTACTTTTCAAAAATATTTGAGTGCCTCATTGCCGATAAAAAAATAAATACCCTCAAATATCTTTTTATAGTACCACCATACACCAAAATTTCATCAATATCGACGATTATCAATTCTAAATCTTTCCTCTTTAAATTCTCCTAAGACGAAAAACAGAAAACATCTCAAAGCAACCCTCATCTTTACTTCCGACGCTGACATATTTCTTCAAAAAAAAAAAAAAAGAAACTTTGAACATTTGTCCATTTGCCGAAAGAGAAATTCAACGTGCGGCACGCGTACCCTTTCGTTGCAACTGCTATTATACTTTCTTGCACAAGACTATGCCGCACAGAATACTGTCGTTCCGGAAGACTTTTCAGCCGACGCCCTATTTCCGCGACGAAAGGCAATTTCAGAGTGGATAAAGGAGTACAGCTGTTTCGTGCACCGTATATCCCTTTTTGTGATTTAAAAAGAACAGTCCTATGCAACTTGGAACCTGTTACTAGCTTATTACCACGTAACACCCAAATTTTCTACGTCCACTGTATTTTCGCGTATAAGGGAAGACAGGGGCTGAAAGTTAGCCTATAGGCGCCTATAAAGGGGCCTATAGGCGCTTTGAAAATTTACTCACACTGTACGGTTCGCGCCTTTTGGCGCACTTCTAGTCTAATTTCATCCTTCAAGTATCTTCACCTTAATTTAACGAGAAAAATTCGAAAACGATACGTGTTGCGTCGCGTTCTTTTGCGATGTTCAAAAGGAAGCTCGCGGTCGCGACTGTTACCCGCCAAATTAATTTTGGGCAACTAGTTCAAATTTGTTTTGCTCGGAACGTAGCAAACGTAGAGTACGTCACGAAACAATTGACGACTTGTTTTAAATAGCTCGAGTGTTCGATCGCGACTCGAAATGTGCGTGTGTCTCCTCGAACGGTTGGAGATCTAATGGTGTTCGCTCGATAGAACCTTTTTTGAATCTCTCGCTCGATCGCCGAATTTTTCTCGAGTCCGCAGTGACTCCTCCGCCCAGTGCAAGAAGGCACGCTGATTGGTTTTTCACGTACGCACAAATTACCAATCAACGTGCCCCTTGAGTGTCACCCACCCTTCCATTGCGCCCTGAGCGCGCTTTTCCTTGGAAGGAGTGGGGCCCTACCTGCGGGTGCGTGGAATCTTCGCTGTCCTTCGGTGACGCGTCGGAAATTCCCGCCAGGTCAACCCTCGGCCGAGAGTGCTGTTACACGCACGCGTGGATTGATCCTTCAGGAACCCTGGTTTATAACACGTCTTCGGTTATTGAGGACGCGGGAAAGTCAAAATTCTGACGTGGATTGACCCTTCAGGAACCCTGGTTTATAACACGTCTTCGGTTATTGAGGACGCGGAAAGTCAAAATTCTGAAGGCATTGTTTTCTAAGAAATGACTTATTTTTTCGCGGAGCTACGAAGCGTCTTTGTTCTCAAAAATAACCTTCTCGTGCGAGCGTGCCATAAATCTGGTCAACGAAGACCCCACGCGTTCCGTACCTGCGCGACGGAACAATACGGCCAAAATAAGAAATTTCGCAGCCGTTCTAACCTCGTCATAATACGTCGTGGGACAAGTTGGTACAAAGGGAAAAAAGTTTCTTTTCAGTGAAATATTTCAATTTCCGATCCTACACGCGTTTCTGATCCCGGTACCGTGGAACAGTGTTCCGTAATTAATACGATACGCTCGTATGTGTAGCGTTTCACGGAAAGAACGAAAACTGATGGAACGATCGGCGAACGAAATTTCATTTCGAGCAGACGATGTATAGTGCAGGTTGTAAAGGCGTGTTAGCGAGCAATATTACGTCATTATTGGCGCGTATTATTGACGAATTCGTTTCTCTCCCGTGATAACGCCCTTCTTTCCATGAAATTTTCCCTGCTTTAATATTCCCTGTTTTTCGATATTCCGTTGACAATTTGCGATATTTTCGACGGGACGGATAGAATGAATTTTCGGTGCAATCTTCTTTTTTGTTATAAAATGTATAAATGGTAGTATGAAGAAATGAATTTTGATTCCAGTTTAACGAAAGTAGCAAGTCGGAGGAGTAGCAATGTGAAACGGTAGATGAGGATTTATCGAACAAATGTTTGCAGCTTTTGTGTAATTTTAATGTTTTGCGACCTTGTTTGACGGAAGGATAACAAATAGATTTTTGTGAAACGTGTATTCGTATTATTGCTCGTTTTTTAATATTTTGGGAAACAGCAAGCAGCACTGTATGCAACGTTATTTGTCATTTTTTAGAAACAGGAAGGATAAATTGTTACATTGGAAAATTCTATTTAACTAAACTATTTTTCTACTAATCAAACGATTCACTTTAATCTCAGCCTCTTTTGTTAAGAAAAAATAGTGTCAATAGTGATCAAACACAGTGTTATGTATATGGATATTAACTAAGTTTGCATACAATTTGATACATAATTTAGAAAAGAAAACTAAATACCAACAGGCGAGAAAAAAATTGCAAACAGCAAAATGTTAACTTGAAAAACCAAAGAGAAATAGTAGATGAAACATAATAAAAGTTACAATAAATTGTAATATAGGTATCGTAAGAGTGTAATAACAACACCCGTTATACTAAGAAAAGGAAAGAATTCGTTTCTGTTCGAACAGTTTCTCTTCGTCTATTCGGGGGTAACGAAATATGCAATTTCTCATTGCAAGTATGCCAGCCTGACCTGTGGGATATATTCTCGATTTCCCTCGCAGCAAAGGGACGCTTGTCCCCGGAAATTCTGCAGGAACCAGAGATTCGACTTCCTTCGAAGCACGGATAAAAGCGGAAGAGAGATTTCCCTGTTGAGAATCGTTCGAAAGCCATCGTGGATTCCGATGATGGAGTTCGAGTAGAGAGGGCCGTTTCTATAGCTATTATGTATTTGATACAAGCGCTATTTGTCCTACGTAAATTTGATCCTGAGATGGACTCGTACCCTCGAAACGCATCGAAATTGCAATTTCGAAGTATGTTATTTCACCTTGGTATACGTGTTGCAATTTTTCCTCTCGTTCAACTGAGTTTCATCGTGTTTCAAAGTGGATTATACAGAATTGTATATTAGAAAAACTGGTTGTTTTAAATCTGTATGTATTAAATCTGCGTTTTTCTAGCAGATCTAACAGTACCTGAAGGGAAGTAAACTAAATTTTAGCAAATTTTCAAAATAGAAATTTTCAAGAAAAACAAGGTCTTTCAATATTTATTAGATACTATCGCACAGAATTGCTAGGTAAGTTCTGTTGCTCATAAATTGACTTTTACCACTTATTTATTATATAGTTTAATGATTGACATTAAATGGTAAAAAGAACAGTTAAGAGAATTTCTGATACAAACGTGAAGAATTTTTTCTGCAATGCTACTGAAAATGTATTCAAAAATATGAAATGAAACTGAACTGGGTCACTTATATCCAGGTCCAATTTTTCTACTGTTCCAGGCTTTCAAAAATTCTGAAAAAATTTTGAGATACTTATCGAAGCCTCTGCTACATTCTACAATTGTTTCAAACTTTTCCAAATAAAAATAAAAATTCGTTGCAAAGAAATACGAGAGTGAAATTTCATCTGGGTCATTAATGACCCAGGTCACCTATGGAGGCTTAATAGTACAGAATTTTTAATACCACCATGTACCAAAAATAAGATTGTATTATTTATTCTTTCAACAAGGAGACCCTACAGCTGGCCTCCAAGAATTTTGATAAAATTTGAAGGGCCAAATAGAATATTTTCATAAACAATTGAAACCATTATAGATCTATGAAACCATGGAAGTCCAAGCAATGTTCAACAACCCACAACTATGTAGGTCAACTAATAAAGCTCTCTTGTAGTATACGTTCACAGCAAACACCTAGGATGACCAATCTCATCCATCAAGGGAAAAAAAGATGATCGAAACCGATTGGACAAAGGTGATCGATTAATTAGACAAGTTACGTTACTCGTTCGAGGGGGTGGAAAATTCGATGCAGGGCGGGGTTGGCTGCAGAGGGAAAGTAGTAGCTGTCTGCTTTCTCGGCCTCTTCTTTTCCCGGGCGAAAGACAAACGCGCAGACAGACGAAAAGGTGCACGGGTCAGGGGGATGAAGTTGGCACGCGTCTGGCATACGGAACCGAACCGTTAAAACCTGCCAGAGTAGACGCCAAATGCTATTCTGCACACGGCTTTCACGGTCCTGGGCACATACTCGATGTCAGTGAAAAAAATAGAAACAAAAATTGAAACTACGCAAAAGGCTGGTGCAAGCATGCGCCGCGTCGGAGGATGCTCGTTTAACAGGTTACTGAATCTTTGATGAAAGGGTGGTTAACTATGAGGGGTAACGTTTTGTGCGAGCTTGCGAAGGGGACCGGAGTGAGAACTGGTTGTCCCCGTGTTAGGGAGATGAAAAATTTCGGCTCTCCTTGCGGGCTCCGTGAAACGGTGGACTCTCTGTGCCGGGTTTGCAAGGAATATTTGACGAAGTTGGTGGAAATGAGAGTGGCGGAAAAATCGAGAGACGACACTCGAGAGGACAAAGTGACCGACCCTTGTGCCGATAACCATAATTGTCGTTTGGGTTATCGTTGAATTTTAGTAGTGTGGGAATGCAAAAACGTGATTAAAGATTTGTAAAATGTAGTTGTGATGAAGGAGACTGTTAACGCTTCGTCGGTTCGCAGAAAAATGACCCTTCTTGCTGTTGTTTTCCCTATTGATATGGCCTTCGCGAACCGCACTCGCTCTCTCTCACTCTTGTTTAATAACAACAAACGTTGGAAGGCCTGAATAGTTTTGCCTATTCATGTCGCAGGGTTTTTTCCGGAAACGAAGTCGACCGTATGATCATTAATGCGGTCATTAACCTCGGACAGTAGTTCTCTGACAACAACATTCTAAACTTGAGGCAAACACGGATAGGAAATGTAAATAACAACGATCTGACTGGATATTAAAATCTTTTACCGTGAAGATAAAATATTCTAAGTGAGAAAGTGTGCAAATGGGTACTCGATTATTGACATAAGGGTTGAAGTTATTGAATTTCTTTTATTTATGAAGAATTAAGCACTAAGCATATGATTTGATACTAAAATCAGAGGAATATCAAAAAGTGGAGTTAATCATTTTGGCTTCTGAGTGACTCGTATCTCCAAAATTATGCAGAATAATAGCGTTAATAGCATAGCAAGTCATATTTTTATTAAAAAAATAAAAGAGAAGAATGAAGCTAGTCTGGATAATTGAGTTTATTTTTTTGAAGCTCTTAATATTAAATATTAAAGCTGTTAATAGTACATATTGCAAAGAACAAAATACAGTATTAATATTTTATTTCTTAACAAATTTTGGATGTTTAATTCTAATTTTGCTACTGCAGATGAAATATTTTTAAATATTGTTTAAAGATGTTGACCTGCAATAGAAATAATTTATAACCGATTGTCGTCTAACTATGATTTAAACGAATCGAAGTTTAATTATTCAACGAGCAGGCAAAGAATGGACATATTTCGATATCTACTCTGTTGAACGTAATTTTATATTTCGAAATTGCTGACCTATAATTATAATGTTTCTTGTGTTATTTATTGAAAATGAATGCATTGTTCAAATAAATTGTTATTCAATAATGGTATCGTGACAACAAAAGGGGTTTACATTATTAACAAGCATTATGCGTTTATGCAGCTGTAACATTATATTGTTCTATTTACGTATGCAATATTTGATCAGAATCCATAATATTCGCAAATAAGGTAGCTGAATGCAACTATATTTCGCGAAACCTTATTTTTTCCATCGCTTTGTTTCGCCTGCAATTTATTCCACGATAAAATTGTACATTTTCTTCTTTTATTTTACACGAAAATGTAACACAAGTTATAAATTCACAGTATTTTCAAACCTTATCGAAGGTGTACACTTTAATTCTAAGGTAAATATTAAAAAAATTTCATACGATTCATATTTTCCGCATTGTTCATTTAATCCAAGCTTTTTTAAATATTAATGCAGTTCGTTACATTTGATTTTTCGTTTAATTTTATTTAAAACAAAAAAATGATAAAATAAATAAAAGTTTCACGTTGCACAAAGTTGGTGTAATTGAATTGAAGCTTTAATTAAATGCGGCGGAAGTGAGGGGCCCAGAGTGATCAGTATCTGTGCTCTTTGATTTTCGTAATTATTATTCTCTATTTACTACGGTACGTTTCAATTTTTTTTTTGTTTTTATTTCATTCGAATTTTATTCAACGAACGTACATTTTTCGTGTAAATATTTAGAAACATGCGAGAAACAGAATGTGAAGTGTTGTTCAATTATATAATGCATTTTTGCCAGTGAAATGTTCCCTGTAATTTTTTCACCGTAATATTCAATGTAACATTTAAACATGGTCAGTATTCCATTTAATAACAGAAACATTATTGTCACATATTCTGACATTTCTAGGGAATCATTGTTAACATGCTTTCAACTTGCCTTTCATTTTCAAATGATTTTACAAAACGCAAAGTCCACGACATATTTCTATGTCGTTGAAATGGAAACGAAGGAAAGTAATATTTCATCTGCCTCAAAATTTTCAATAATTATCCTCTTCAATTGTTATTAATGCGTGATTAAATCCGGTTAAACGAACCTAGTGTTGGACAGAATGAACAAACGATTGTGCTTCCCTTCTTTTCCCAATTTATTATTCATTTTCGGTCTTTTCGATTGAACCTGACGTATGTCAGAATTTGTTCATTAGTAGATTTATCACGTTGATTGTTGTTACGTCGAAAAACGACGAAAGAAAGAATATTTTCTGATACAAATGCGAATACATAGGATTTACTACCATTAAAACTTACAAATGCTTATTTCTAAATGACTAATTAAAATAAAATGCCTATTTCTAATTAACCCCGCTGAATTTTTGTAATTAATAATATATGTACGCATTTGTAAATGGAAACAGCACTTCTGTAATTCTCAAATGAACACTTTTGAAATCTCGAACTTTAAAAAAACACCAATTCTGTAAGAAAGCATTACTTTTTGAAGGTTAAATTTAATTAAGGATTATTTCGAGGCATTCTAATCAAGGCAAAACGGCTAATCTGGTTTGAGTTCACGTCAGTTGATTGACCTCGGGGATAAAATTACGGTGCATCAACGAGTGTCGGATAAGAGAAGGCAATTTTTTTCAAATATCGATTAAAGTTTCGACCATAAAACCATAATTCTTCTTAAACACGTGAAGCCTGACGCGCTGAAAAATAACGAAGCAACCTTACCCGTATCATAAGCTTATATACTCAGTTCCATTTAACGCCCTCGGACGGCTGTAATATCTCATCGAGATTGTGATCGGAAATTCAGGAAGTTTCCAGCGTGATTTCACGTTATATAGTGCCGTTTGATTACCACATTTTCAGTATCTGCACAACTGTCCTAATCGTATAGTGCGTCGAATCGTTTCCACCCTTTTACGACCATTGAGACACTTGAGTGTACTCGAAGAAAAGTTCATCTCAATTTAGTGTCCATTGTTGACTCGATGATTAGATAAATATTGTAATATAGGGAAAAAATTGATGTCAATTTAGTGTCCATTGTTGACACGATAAATATTGTAATATAGGAATATTTACAAGAAAACTGGAAAAAGCGTTCGATAGAATATTCGAGTCCATTTAAATTACGCAAAAACAAATGTTCACCTTCGTAAATATGAAGAAAATTTAATTTTCTTCAAAAGCTTCAGAAACTCATGATATAATATAGGAATATTTGCAAGAAAACTAGAAAAAGCGTTCGATAGAATATTCGAGTCCATTTAAATTACGCAAAAACAAATGTTCACCTTCGTAAATATGAAGAAAGTTTAATTTTCTTGAAAAGCTTCATTATGACAGAGAAGAATATGAAATTTTGGATCGCGTACAGGAGCTCGCAAAGTTTGCTTTACAGATATCGAAAATTTTTTCACTCTGTACTCCTCGCATCCGCCCGGCAGGGTGTCAAAAATACGCCGGAAAACAATCAAACATGAAAACACCAACGAGGTTAAATAAACGAAGCAGCGTTATCTATTTTTTTTTCCCCCCCGGTAAAACGTTCGACTTTCTCATCAAACAGCTCGTGGAGCCTTGGTGAAATCACTTTTTCCCCGGAGAATCTCCCCTACAATTTCCGCGCGAGTCACCTCTCGTATCTACTTTCACGATCAAAGCGCAATTTTCATACAGGCGAAAGAAACCTAATCGGCGGGAAAGCGTTCGGTTCCCGGCCACGCATAGGGATGAATCGGTTCGAGAGATGCACACACGTTGCGTGAAAAAAAATCGAACGTTACGAGGGCCTTGCCTCGCTTCGATCGCGGCTTGTGCGCTCCTCTTCTTCGTTTTTCTTCGTTTTCAGGCACGCGTAATTATTGCCCGGGACTTTTTAGTTACCAACAAAGTGATTTCGCCTTTCCCCGGGCCTTTCGATAACGAGCACCGAGCCTTCTGATAATTGCGCTACGCCCGAGACGACGTAATTACCAGTCCATACCTCGATGCTTCTTCTTTTCTTCTTTCGTTCTTTTCGAGGAGAGAGAGAGATGCCGAAGAGGCTGGAGATCGTCGTTGATCGATAAATCACGGCACGCACGGCGACGAAACCGTGCATCAAGCTCGAAGGAGTCGTTTTTCGCGTAGAAACTGGTCTTATCCCCCGAAATTATCGCGATGCAGCGTTCTGTTGCGAAGGAACGAGTGTCGATAATAGCTATCGAGAGTCGTAAATTCGAGGCAATTTTTGCGGGACTTGAGTAATAATGTGCTCGCTTCCAAAAATGATCCTTGGGAAACAATGGCCTGGTGGGAGATTCTTATGTCGTTGAGATTCTGGAAGAATGAAAACGTACGAGAATAGTGCGTTTATAGTGGCTTTTAAGAATTGCAGTCTGATGAAAGCGTTGGTGATAAATGATAAGTAGCTGTGTAAATGAAACGATAGATCCTTAGATTGATTGGAAAAAATTCCAAGAGGAGTTGAAATTTAACTAATCTTTTGTTTTCGAAATGGAAAAGTCAGTTTTGCAAAGTTTTTACAAATTGTTTAAATTTGAAGAAGTCTTTTTCAAAGTGCTCAGATTTGTGAGTGATTGTGTGATTTTGAAGGTATAATTGGGTATGAAGGTGATTTATAATTATAATTCGAGGAGAGAAGGAATCATTATAAATATGGTATTTATTTGTTTTAACGTTTCACGAACTTAAAATGAACGAACGTAATTTCCACGTAATCGCCGTGTTATTTTCAACATTAATTTTCAGAACAATTCACCGTCGTCTACCTCAAAAATTTAGATACACTTAAAGTCTCGTCAGGAGCTAGAGAAATTCTCAAGAATGTTGAGAAATTTCAGCAGATTATATTGTGAAGTTTGCGTAGCAAGCCTGAAGGCTCGCGTGAATTTGTATAAAATTAGAAATTGAAATAAATTCCTGAAAAATTCGAACGCAACGTGAAACCGCAAGAATTTTCAAATTTTCAAGAAATTAAAATTGATTGCAAAAGAGCGTACCTCGAGAGTAATCGAGTTATAATGAAATTCCACAAACTCGTCGAATTTTTCAATAAATAAAACCATCAAACTTAGCTGTTCGGTTGAAAAACAAAAATCTCCTTTTCGAGCGTACGGTAATTTCTCTTGTGAAGTATTCGATAAAACGATTACGTTTTTGTATATTTTTTCGATACACGTGCAGATTTCTCTCGTCAAACAATTTTCCATTTTTTTTCTATCACCCCCAGTGCGATTTTTTCTTCCTTTTTAACAATGCCACGCTGTGCTTCCAAAACTACACATCGAACAGTATCAATGTTGGGAATCACTTGTTCGTAAAAACGTCGACAGTTGCGCTTCTGGCAACTTTGGTTGCCGCTATTGCAAACTGTGCGGAATCCGCGCGATTCTTGAACCCCGAATTTGTCGAATTCTATGGCAAACGGAAAAAAAATTCAACTGCTCTTGTTGAAAAAGAAAAAAGAAGGAGAAATGTCAAAGGCTTGTTAAATACGCTCGATTTGAAAATAGAGTGTACACAATACTTTGTCGTTCTGTTTCTCCTTTCTTATTGGTTTTGCACAAATTTGCCTGCGATATACGTACGGAGACCTAAACAATGGAATTTTGAGGGAATTTTTGCGAAGCTTGAACTTTCGAGGGTAAAATTAAATAGAATTTCTTTGTATTATTATGTCACACAGATACTATTGATGGGATTGAAGTTGTTTGCAATCGTTTCCACTACCTCTTACACAAATTAAAAATCTCAGTCTCAAAGTGCCAAGAATATATTCATTTTTCATTGAAATTCCAAAATTCAGTGATATTTATTTACTCTTATAAACGATTCTAAAGCAGAATAATCGAAGAGTATCACACGATAAATTAATAAATTTTCTTACACAAATGAAAAATCTCAATTTCAATCGAAAAAAGGATATATTGATCTTCTATTTAAATGTCGAAGCTTAGCGATACGTATTTACTGTTTTAAAGTATTGCAAACCATGGTAATCGAGAAATACGGTCGTTCTATACGCGCACATGTAGGTCATTATACCATAGCGGAAGGTTATTCCTTCTTTTAGCTGTTCTTGGTGGCATCAAAGTGATGTAAAAGCTTGCCGCGATCCTGTATTCCGTGAAAACCGTCAGTCGTAAAAGACAGAGGGACAAAAGGTTGTAAAAAGAAGGACAAGGTTCGATGGGTTTCATCATTGAACTTTTTTACAGGCCCGTAAAAGGAAATCGGTACATCTTGGAAACAAGTGCGAGCGACAGTATAGACTATTCAGGTGGAAATATTACGATTTATGGGGAAAAGTTTGCCTTTGACCGTTGAACTAGCTTCGATCGATCGACACGAAGCTTCTTCAGTTCAACAGTATTTGCGTCACGTTTATCGCTTACCTATTTATTTATTTTTTTTTCCTACGTTTAATTATACGTAGGGACACTTCGCTTTTCTTCTTCAACGAGATATTAACAGAAAGTTAACTTGTAAATTAACCCGTTCATTTATTTATTTATTTGTTTGTTTTTCTGTCTATGTAATTTTAGTACTGTTTTAGATAAGAACAGCTAATGTATTAGAGATCAATTAAATTTGGTAATTCTTAGTCTTGTGAATTAAAATGAAAGTTAAAATTAATTCTTATTATTAAAATAACTGTTTTTGTTGCATCTTGACGCGTTATTGCAGAGCAAGGGGTGATCGATATGTAAATAAATACTCTAGAAGCTTTATTACAAATTTACAGCATATGAAAAATTAAAAAATTTTATATATATAGTTATGATCTATTAATTTTGTACATTGACCAGTTGATTACTTATAAGTTGATAATAAGTTCACTTATTTTTAGAAGGTTCGGTGTTCGAGGATTCACAGTTGCTGTAATAATACCGTAGATATTTTTCTGAATCGATAATCAGACTAATTAGAGAAGTTCGAGAAGTGTCATAAAACTATACAAGGTGGTTTGGGTTAGTAAGTATTGCTACTTTAATATCTTTGGAACTTTAGAAATTCGGAGAGGCAATTATGGGATGATCGTATGACACCGGATATTTTTGCAGGTAAAAGCAATGTAATAATATATGGTTCCCCTTCTGTAATGTAGCAAATGGCTTTTAGGTGAAGATTCATGCACCCTGATTTTTTTCATTGTCACGAAGACTGCATATGCTGTTCTTGCCCCATTTTGTGTATTAAATGTCCTTTATTTTACAAATTAAATTCAGATATCGTTAATGGATTTAATTTCATTTGTTTCGTACCGTGCTCTTATTTATTCGGTTACAAGGCGTCACGGTATTTTTTCAACCCAATGCAGAATGGGACGAAGATTGTAATAAATATGTTTAGTGTGGTTGTTGCTCGGTTATGAGTTGCTTTATTGTGGAGCCGTGGTTCGGCTTCTTGTTACAAGGCTCCTTGTTTTTGGACTGATTCTGTGTTAAACGGGGCCGCTTACATATATTTTTCCGTAGCTGTAGGTTCGAGGAAAGGGTCAATCAACGCCTTTCCCGAAGTAAGGTCCCTTTCGCGAGTTTCTATTGGCAGGTAAAGACCGGTGTCGCAGGTCAACGTGGGGGGGTCGCCGGTCGCGTCAATGTTTCGTGTTTGAGGACAAATCATTGATTACGTCGTCCCTTTATTTCACTTTTTTATCTGAGCTTGTAATGAAAATTTGACCTTTACAATTTTCTTCGCGATCCCCGCAAATTGCAATCTTTTCAAAATTCTTCATACACGTCATCTAGTATACCATTCCTTCTAACTTCTCAAAAAAACTCAAGTCGTTAGGTCCAATTGAAAAAAAGTTATACTGTTCTAAAGAGTGTCCGAATATCGGTGGGAGACACTGTGCATATCTCATACGAACGTCGATCGCCTTTCGATAACTTCTCGATCAGCAACGAAGCACAACAATTCCTAAAGCCATTAGATACCGTCGAATCTACATCTTCAACTTCACAATCGCCCTATCCAATCTCCTAAAATCTCACTTCACCGACAACCAAACAATCACTTCGCACAATCGTTCCCAAACTGCTACACATCCGACGTCTGCGCGACTCTACACACTCGCTCCTTCGTCGGCCTATTGATTATGGAAACTGGTAGCAGTATCTGTCTCCAAAGAAATGGAGAATGCAGCGGCCCCGCGTTGGTGCAAGAATCCTCCCTCCTTGTACTACCTGTAACCGGCACGCAGCTCGTTCACAGGCGTTTCCACGGAAGTTCATATAGCCTAGGATGCAGAGTTCCGCGCGCGTAATTCAGCAAACTTCACCGCGGCAACTTTCCTGCTCGCCTTCAGGAATCAAGGGAATCCGGAGACGCGCGGCGACTTAATTAAATTCGATAAAACGTCCCGGTAGCCAGGACGAGCGAGCACAGGCCGCTCGTAAAGCGTGAATTACGACGCCCTGTAAAATGAGTCGACTTACGTGTCGATGGAGGGAAAAGGAACAGCGTTGACACATGGGGGTTCCTTATTATTTTCCTCCACCCCATACCCACGATTAATTTCTTCCCTTCCTTCCCTCTCTTTCTCTCCCTTTCTTCCTTCTGTCTTTCTCTTCGTCCCTTTAACTCGGTTTCTCGTCGCGCACGTGCCGTTTTATGGCTTCAGCTATGATACCGTCCGCGATGGCGATTGCGCAACCCTTGCGTCACGTGTATAAATATATAGTTGTATAAATATCAGGCGTGTACGCGCGAGCACAACAAGGTTTTCCAGAAGGTGTATGTATCTCTGTCTGTGTGTGTGAGAAAGTGCGAGTGGGCGTGTGTATGTGTGCCGTAACTCATAAGGGAGATTAATGTCTCCGGCGGAACTGGAGAACTGTAAAGCTTCGCTACAGAACTGTTCTGTTCTATACGAAAGCTGTTACTCGCGAAGGAAACTGACTCGGGGATCGTGATGCGACTGTGGAACGTCGTAAAGAGCAGCTTCAAGTATTCAGCGGACCGTCTTTCACCCGTTTCTACGGGAAATTCGGCTTTTCTGTATTGATAGCCAAGCGTAAATAGGGGAAATCGTTTCCGGCTACACACTTCACGTGAATAAACCGGCCAACGGGGGATAATAGATAGCAGTTTTTATCTCGTTATTCGATTTTCTGCCTTTTTTTTCTCTTCTCCTTTTTCTTTGCTACCTTTTATTGAGCTTTGGATGCTGGGGAATTGCACTGTTCGAGATTTGTGTGCCGGCGAGCTTTATGAATTAAAATGGGGAAACATCGAGGTGAGAAATTTCGTGGGAATTTATGTGAAAATTGTTCGAGATTAAAGTGTAATTTGTGGTAGTATTACGTTCTTCTATTTACGCCTTTTGTCGATGACTTGTGAAGAAGTTTGGAATTTGTAAACTAGCAGAAATTTGGTTAAAAATATTTCTTGTAGTTTTAATCGTTTTCCAGAGGCGTGTTAAATATACGCACAATTATTGTAGTAGAATGTTTAAAAGAAGTTTGTTGTTGTTTAATGTATAATATTTCCATTCATCTTGTTTCTGTTAGTCGATCGAAAGTGTCAGTTTAAAGTGAAGTTGTTGCTTCATGTAAGTTGGAATTAAAAGAACACACGTGCTATTAACTATTTACAATTAAGTATGACTATGAGAATGTTGTTGTATTAAATATCTGCTCCGTCCACATTTTTAATATCTGATTCATTCTTTTGAACGATCTGCAGTCAGAAAAAGTAAGTTTGAAATAACATAGCGTATCAGTTTATTACTAAATTACTTCAATTTTCTGATTGTGGATCACTCAAAAGTATTAAAAACGTGGACAGAGTTCAGTACAATGCCATTATCATAGTCAATATCCTACTCAATTTTATTCCAAAAAAATTCATTCAAATAAATACTGGAAGTTCTAATTCCATTCTAAAAAAAAAAAGAAAGAAAAGTAGTCAAGAAAGCAGATAAATTCATCTTTCAAAGTATCATTCACGAAGAAGAATCCAGACGAATTCCACAAAGGATATTTCCAAAGAAAAGTAATTTTCCCCCGGCGTTCTTTTTTTTTCTTATCGAAAAGGAACAAGAAGCGCGTGCTTCGAGACGCGATTCTAAAGGAATTTGCAATACAGGCTGACGGCAGCCGCACACTTGAAAGTATTGCCTAACTTTAAAGCAGCATTGGTGGTAATTAGGTAGACGGTACTTTTGAATCAATTGTGAAAGGGAGAAACACGCGTCCTGGTAGTCACAGCTCGCTGTAAATCGGCTTTCCGTGGTTAGTAAAGTAAATCGGAGATATACATAATCTTGTTCCTGGATGGGGATCGTCAAAGGGAATCCGTAAAATCGCGACAAGTGCGTACGTATAGGGTGTCTTCGAATTTTACGACGCTACCAGCGGTTAGAAATTTGCGGAAATACGCTGTCTTATCGTCCCTTTTCTGATAACCCGTTTCGTCGACTGTATCTCGTTTTCTTCGCTCCCTTAAAGAATCTGTTAGGTTATCTGTAGAAACGGTTTATGGCACGATCGACCGGGAACGGTTATTTTTGAGTTGAGGATTTTCGTTTATTGCTTGCACGGGTCTAATTACATCCTGCGAGGGTCACTAGAATTGCTTTGCTAGATTTTTAGTAATTTGTGTCCCTCGCGCTCAATAGCCTACGAACATACCATAAACCACGAATTTCCGAACGGCACGTCTGTATGTAACGGTCCGCTTGCCGATGAGTCACCCGGAGGAAGTTCCAGATTTTTGGGACTTTCCGTCCACCCCTCGCGACCGTCTCCCACCCTTCCAAGGTGACAACGCGCTAAGGGCGCACTGGAAGGGAGGTGAAGATGACACTAGACACGCTGATTGGCAAATGCAATTGTTCACCATTAACCAATCAGCGTGTCCTAACAAAAATTCCCTCTCACGGACGTCCGAGACGCGACGTCGGAGAGTCAGTCGTAGAACCACCACAAGGAGAACCAAGGAGCAACCAGTTCAATCTACAAGTCCCAATCATATTGGGTGGTCCTTCGAATCATTATCCAGACGGCACAACATCGTGCAAACACTGCAAGGCTCGAAAGTTCATCGCCACAACCACGGGCATTAACAGAATCTCACATCCGAGAATTTGCGTGAAATTCTTTGCACGAGGCAATCTTAGAGAAGACAATTTTTCCAGTTATTTTATTTCTTGATAATTTTGATATCATGATCGTGATAATTTATTATTACATTCCGTTGTAGTATTTAAAGATCGAAAATTAATTCCTTACTGAAGTATAATATTTCGATGGATAATCGATAAATGTTTGGTGTATTTGTTTATACGAATATTCAGTGGAACATCAATTTTCGATTATAGTAATTGTCTAATGTCATTGCAGTATAATTGGTGCGCTGGCTAAAATCGAATTACGATTTTATTAATATTGTAACTCGGTTAGGATGAGGCCAGCTGATGTAGGTACAGTAAATTAAATCAGCTTTAGATGATTCGATTATTTGAAATTAGTTGCTTTCCGGTGGATTATCATTGTTATTAATATTAGTAATATATTTATCTACCGGAAATTCTTCGTTCAAAGTTCATCGTGAAATAATAGGAATTTAGAAATCATATTTTTAAATCGATTTACACTTTGATGTCCGTAAACAGAATTCTACTATAAAAATCACGGAGTGTAGTTATCAACTTGAAAAAACAAACCCAATTAGTAGTATCCATGGAACACAATTTTTAAGTAGAGTCGTTAGAATTTAGCAATTTAACCCTTTCACTCCTGTTGGCGCGTATAAGTGCTCAGGAAATTTTCTCGCACTGTGCTGTTGGCAACTTTTAGCACATTTTTACCTTAATTTAGTCCTCGATGTTTGCACCTTAACCCCTTGGCCTACAACCACGAGTGAGACTTGTGGTAAGGAATTTGCATAAACAATAAGCACGAGCCTGACTTCGTTCGGACCAAACGTAAACAAGACGAGCCTGACTCGTGGTGCATCATTCGGGACAAACGAAAACAAAACGTGTGAGACTCGTGGTGCAAGTGTTCTCGATATTCTCTTACTTTAGTTACGTGTAATCCTTCGTTCACACATTTCGGTTAAACAGCTCAATGGCTCGACGCGCGACCGACCTTCTTGCTTAATATGGCCCGAGCAATCGGGAGAGAGCGGGTAGGCCAAGGGGTTAATTCAGTAAAATGATAAATTTTAATTTTCGATACTTTTCTAAATTTGAAAACGCCGAAACAGAAGATTTTCGGCCACGATTGAACATCCACCGAAAACCTGTCGCAGCGAAAGGGTTAAATGAAAATAAATAGATTTCTTAAACAATGAAAGTCTCCTTAATGAATTCATTAACTTTCACCAACTTCGTAATATGAAATTAATTTCATAATCCAATTCTAAGGAAACCAGAAAAGAATTAACCTACCTTTGTCGAATATCGTATCATAAATAATCGAGAAGGAGCTTTATTATCAGCAAAGAACGAGAAAGGAAAAAGAAAGAAAGAAGTACAGGATGGGGGTAAACGGTATCCCGAACGTGTGTAGAGGAGTCAGTGGAACAAAGGGAACGAAGTGGACGATTAAAAGCGGTTCCATAACAAATGAAACATTCACGATTGAAATTTACGGGGGCGCGGGTAAGCTTGCAAGCACGGCTTTATTTACGCGAGCCGGCTGCCTACTTCGCTCCACGGTAATTACTGCGGCAATTACATCGCGATTTACAGTAATTACAAGTTTTACTGGCTGAACAGAACCCGAACCGTGCCCGTCGCGGCACTCTATCCTGAGCAGGGCCACCTTTCGCCATAAAAAGCTCTCTCGAGCACCAGTAGAAACCATTAATCTACCTGCTATGTTGCGGTTCACAATACGTCTAGACTTAACAGAGGAGTCGTCCCTGTTTCTCCCAGAATTTTCCTTCGAGGGACCGCCATTTTAATAGGCACCCTAATTTCGCTCGTACAAAGGAGAATATTAAGAAACGCGTAAAAATGACGCCTTTTTTTTCGAGGAGTGCCTTTTGTAATATATTATTCGTTTTGCCGTAGCTATTTGGTCGAACGATTTTTGAGTTACGCGCGAGTTAAGCTGCGTCTACTTCAGATTGCTTCGAAACTTTTTTAATCATAGAGAATACGGTTTCGAAGGATCTTCAAGGTAGTTACCTTAGATTTGTTCTGCATACATTTTTTAAGTGAGTCTTCATGGCCACGTTTAATATTTTTTATTAGTATTTATACTGTGGTCGTTGATTTCGTCTCAGTGCCCGCTAGCTTAGGCACTATATATATAAAAATTGCAATGAACAGAAATTCCAAAAATTCCAAAAAACAGTGGCCTTGAAATCTTATTTTAAAAAGAGAAAAAATTTAAGGTCGTCACTTTGAAGGTCCCTTGAAATCGTATCATGTGCAAATTTTCGTCGATATTGAATTTGTTACGAATTCTTTGTAAATTCGAGATTGGTGATTTTGTGGAAATCAATAGCAATTTACCCCATTTCGATTGATCCGAATGATAGAAAATTCTTAAAGTTTCCAACTTCTTTCTGGAAATTTTTGGGCACCTTGCAGTGCACAGTGATCCCAAACTTTTGACCGGAAGTGCATATAAAATACTTGCACCAAATTTTTAGTTAGAAATAATCAATTCTGTAACGTAGGAATAACATTTAAAATTCTATAATATAGAAACGAAGTGTAATATTCTGTAATATAGAAATAAAACATAAAATTCTATAATATAGAAATAGGAACGAGCGATAGTCTATGTAAACTTAGGAAAACTAATTAAACCAAATCACAGCGTTCAATTAAGCCGTAGAACGTTGCGTATCTCGTTGGACTTATTGTGAAACGGAGTTTCTACGATATTACCAACACCACTGAAACGCTTTGCTACAAATTCCCGATTCATTAGGCGCTTATAGACACGGGCGACGTTTTCGAGTCACGGCCGCGTTCGAATATTACAATAATTTTGATCGGCGGGCGTCATGTAGTCGCCCACACGCGTCACTGCCAGATATTTTCGACATCGGCCGTCGGTTATTTGACTTCGTTCAAACGCGTACACTCGGCAAACCGTGGCTCATTAGCATTAATAATTTGGCAGCATTTAATAAACAATCGGCCAATTTAGTTTGCCCTGTCGATCGACCCTAGTTAAAGGATTTGGTTGTACTAAACTCTACTCTGCTGCAACGTGCTGAATAATTAATAGTAATTTTGTTTGACACTGTTTTATTTGCACGAGCTTAGACAACAATTGTTTGTTAAAATGGGTTGATTGAAGTGAAATTTTCCATCGATATAAACAATTTTATTTCGAATAACGTTACATTGTTTAGATTTGAATCAGAAGCGTTGTTTATTTTAGATATCACTGTTTCTGACACAACGGTCACCATCAAAAATAAGAACCACTTTTGGCAATGTTTTTATATCAATCCTTAAAGTACCAGTTTAAGGATTGGAGGACTTCGAATTTGGATTTGCACCGAGTGAAACCTTTCGAATTTTTTTAAATATATTTTTACTTATGACTAGACTACTGATTTTTATGCATTTTTAGGAAATTTAAAGAATGCACGTAATATGAAAAAATACCCAAATTATAGTGCTTTCTATAATACCTGGAAGGTGAAATAATTTTCTGCCGAAGTTCCACTTTTTTTTACCATATTCTCAGAAATATAAATTTGCATAAAAATCCACTCTCCACTAGACATAAGAATTCCATGTAAATGTACTTGCTGCATCAGTACTCTGCGAATGCTTACATGTGTAATTAATGCTTCTATGTGTAAAACAGTGTCATATATAAACGTTGTGCGTTTTCCGATTGAGTTCTCGCAGTGTAGCAGGTGATTGAAGTGTATTTTCGTTGGTGTCCCCGCGTTCTGAGTGTGCCTATTATAACCGGGAATTTGTTTATAAAAATTGTCCTATTGTTCGATCGACAACAACGGTACTTTCACGGTCGTCGTCGTCCACTTTCGTTGGGTCTAACACACGTGGTGCCCAGGTGCGTAGGTTTCCGATCTTAGCGCTCGTAAAATAACTTGTTAGCCACGACGGCTAATCCATCTTTTCGATAAATACTCACTTTTTAACGACCGAATACCACCGGTGAAGTTGTCGGAGAAATTGGCCATTATTCACGGAGGTTTTTGCATACAACGGTACACAGTTGGACTGGAGAAGCGTGGAGTCGTGATTTGCAAGAGGTTTGCCGAGAAGTAAGGCACAGGAGCCCTCCCGTGTCGCTGCCCCTTTACAGTCGCATTAATAGTAGCACGGGCAAAGATAACGGACGATACTTGAACAACGCCCGGCCAGTTTATCTTAATAGCTCTGCTTCGTTCCGCTATTATCGTAAAACGGTCTTGTATCCCGAACAACCACTCGAGGAAATAATTAACACAGAAACAAGATCTATCGTGGCGTAAATCTAGATTACACGAGATGGAGAGGGTGAATAGAGGGCTTAAGAATCGTTTGACATTTTTATTCCTCGATTCCTCGGGGGTGGGGTCACGGTCTTAATTACCTCTACGTGGGACAATTTGTCTTACCCTTTTGCCCCGCTTACCACACACCGACGAATACCATTTCGTAATTGATGAGCTTTAAATTACACCGTTTTCCAATGAGCGACCGAGTATCCATCCGTGATTCGCGATACGACCGTCGTAAATCTACCCTTGAGGTCACGAATTGCTATCCTGGTTTCTTTCTCGACGGGCGAAATTGAAATTCAGAGCTAGGTGTTTCGAAACAGAGAAAACGAAGGGTGCAGATACAGATTTTTCTGCCTGTGACACCTAATTTCGCAAAATGAAATTTATGAGAAATTGAGCACCAAAATTGGAAGATATCAAAAAGTGGAGGAAATCATTTTGGCTTCTGAGTGATTCATATTCTGACGCCCGGTTTTGCCTCAATTTCTCGAAACTTAGGGCGGGTATTGGGGTAACACCTAAATCGGAGCAATTAAAGATCGACGTTACGTGGAAAAGAAACTTTATTAAAACTGGCGGATGACGATACAGAGAATGACTCGAGGATGGAAAAGTAGGGCATTTTTAAGGGTTTGAGGAAGATGAACTTTGGGTTACGACTGTGTATGAGAGTTGAGAGTCCGGTGTGAGTAATAGTGGAAGTTGGTGACTAGTTTGACTACATTTGACTATATTTGAGGGTATGATCGTCTTCAAAGATTACTAAGTATTAACCCTTTGGACTCGGGGGTCGTTTTGCTACAGGAAAGGTTGCAAATGGGATCCTTCCGATCTTAGCGCTCGTAAAATAACTTGTTAGCCACGACGGCTAATCCATCTTTTCGATAAATACTCACTTTTTAACGACCGAATACCACCGGTGAAGTTGTCGGAGAAATTGGCCATTATTCACGGAGGTTTTTGCATACAACGGTACACAGTTGGACTGGAGAAGCGTGGAGTCGTGATTTGCAAGAGGTTTGCCGAGAAGTAAGGCACAGGAGCCCTCCCGTGTCGCTGCCCCTTTACAGTCGCATTAATAGTAGCACGGGCAAAGATAACGGACGATACTTGAACAACGCCCGGCCAGTTTATCTTAATAGCTCTGCTTCGTTCCGCTATTATCGTAAAACGGTCTTGTATCCCGAACAACCACTCGAGGAAATAATTAACACAGAAACAAGATCTATCGTGGCGTAAATCTAGATTACACGAGATGGAGAGGGTGAATAGAGGGCTTAAGAATCGTTTGACATTTTTATTCCTCGATTCCTCGGGGGTGGGGTCACGGTCTTAATTACCTCTACGTGGGACAATTTGTCTTACCCTTTTGCCCCGCTTACCACACACCGACGAATACCATTTCGTAATTGATGAGCTTTAAATTACACCGTTTTCCAATGAGCGACCGAGTATCCATCCGTGATTCGCGATACGACCGTCGTAAATCTACCCTTGAGGTCACGAATTGCTATCCTGGTTTCTTTCTCGACGGGCGAAATTGAAATTCAGAGCTAGGTGTTTCGAAACAGAGAAAACGAAGGGTGCAGATACAGATTTTTCTGCCTGTGACACCTAATTTCGCAAAATGAAATTTATGAGAAATTGAGCACCAAAATTGGAAGATATCAAAAAGTGGAGGAAATCATTTTGGCTTCTGAGTGATTCATATTCTGACGCCCGGTTTTGCCTCAATTTCTCGAAACTTAGGGCGGGTATTGGGGTAACACCTAAATCGGAGCAATTAAAGATCGACGTTACGTGGAAAAGAAACTTTATTAAAACTGGCGGATGACGATACAGAGAATGACTCGAGGATGGAAAAGTAGGGCATTTTTAAGGGTTTGAGGAAGATGAACTTTGGGTTACGACTGTGTATGAGAGTTGAGAGTCCGGTGTGAGTAATAGTGGAAGTTGGTGACTAGTTTGACTACATTTGACTATATTTGAGGGTATGATCGTCTTCAAAGATTACTAAGTATTAACCCTTTGGACTCGGGGGTCGTTTTGCTACAGGAAAGGTTGCAAATGGGATCCTCTTTGAAAATTTTCAAAACTAACGTAGAAATAAGCTATACTATTTTATTTCAATATTCAATGTATTCTCTATTTCACTACGGTGAACAAATTTATGCAGGCTCGTAAATCTGCTCTCTGTCTTGATTAATTGTTTACCAAGTGGCAATTATTTGATGTCGCTTCTCAGTCGCCATTCGATTGCAAAGGGTAATTAGCTATCATAGCCGAGGCTTCCAGCTGTAAACCGTTATGGAAAAATTATTCCCACGTTTCGCAAGCATCGCAGTCCTCTTCATTAGAGTTCGAGTGACACACTAACACTGACTTGTGTCAACCAAAGGTGCATTATTTAGTTACTCTTGGATTGGGACAGTGGATTGTTAGTAAACTAACGTCTTTCTTAACCTTTAAAATAAACTTTCTTTATTTAACTAGAGCTTTACTGGAGAAAACGTTCGAACTGTGCGAGTCACACGACAAGAATTGGAAAAAGGAAGTCAGGTCAGAAAAATATCTACTCTGACTTTTTCTAAAGAAAGGTCCTTTTTCCTACCCAGAACTGCAGGCTCTGTCTAGGGTATCCCTTCTCTATGTGTTGATTCATTCTTAACTCGAGGACGAAATATCTAACAGTTACCCATGTTTCGGTTCGTAGCTTTCATGTTTCGCCTCACAGCTTACCAATCAGACATGTCTCTAATTAATCAGCTGACCAATTAGAAAGGGAAAAGAATAACGCAGCTTCGCTGGACACACGCTACTATCAGCCTGTCATTCGAACCCTAATCAAGAAACCTGCAATGTCTGCGCAACCTCCGAATACTTCTAACTTTCGGAACTATTATAGAAGACGATACCGTTTTGCTTGCATCTCGGCTGCGCTCGGAATCGATTCTCGCATCGATGAATTATCGACAGATTTTCGTCTAAAAAGGAACGAGCCGTTGGTGATACGGGAAGATCGTGAGCGAATTGTAGAACGCCTGGGGAATAACGTTGTATTTCATTTGACGATGGAGGGCACGTTGGAGAGGAAGAGGAAAGCTACGCGCTGCTTCGGGGAAAAAATAAGGCCAGTTAAATTTATGCGTTCAATAAAAAAGAAAAAAAATAGAAGAAACGAAGGAAAATAAACGCGCGCGTGGTATCCCGGGCACGGTTGTCTGTTGGCGATCATCCCCGCGGTTCAAGACCCTAGCAATCATTCGTGGAAACGGAAAGATTACTTATTTACGAGCCTATCTGCGCGCCAGCAGCCACGAGAGAGAGGGAGGATGGAAAACGACGGCAGCTCGTGTTGCGTTTGATGTTGCCTCGAATTGGCTAGTTAAGAAGCGAGACCGTTGATGGATTCGTTTTCCGCGTAGAAAGGTTATTTATGAACCGCATGAGTCGCACCATTGATCCGTACCGGGAACGACGTGGGCGTTCGAGAATTCTTCGGGAGCAAATTACGGTGCACGCTACACATCCGCCTAACCGGCAAACTAGACAGCCGGCACAATTTCTGCTGGGGTAAGTTGAAATGAGTTTCCTATCTGGCTTAGGTAATTGACGCTTTTATTGGCTAATCACGGTGAAAGATATTCCTCTCTTGTGTCCATCGAGTCGACGGTAATTGAAACGTTCGAACTGGGAGAACTATTGGGGGATTGTCGTGTTGAAGCGTTAGGTTAATTTAGAATTTTTGAGTTAACAACAATCTTAGAGTTGCTTTAACCTGGAGGATTCGATTTGTAGGAACTGCTGTGACGCTGTTTTGAGATCTGGAATGTCAGTGAGCAGAGTTGGAAGTGTATTTGTTAAAAATGTGTGGTTGAGTTGAAGCGTTTGGTTAATTAAGAATTCTTGAGTTAACAGCAATTTCAAAATTGTTTCAACGATGTCTTGACGATTCGTTTTGTTAGAATTTCTATGACACTGTTTCTAAGATCTACAAGATCGGTGAGTAGAGTTGTAAATATATTTGTTAAGAAAGTGTTATAAATTGGATTCTTTAAAATGCAATATAGTCAGAGGTGTCTTTATTTTCTTGACTTAATGAAATTTACTGTAGTACTTTGAGTTTAATACAATTTAATACCGTTGTCACATGCGTAACAGACGTCGCTTGGGTTGTTCGGCCGTAGCAATACATCGGTATTCCCGATAGACCAGCACGTCCAAAAAGCGAGGTCTTAGCCGGCACGAAAATTACTTTACGACACCCAAAAATTCGACACCTCTCACACCTGAACACCACATGACCTAAGATCATAAACAGACCTTCGACAAGCAATATAACAAATGTAAGAATCACCAGACACACCCCAAACATACCGAAAAAACCAATCACCACACACTTCCACCACTTACGACAGCTTCACACCACCAATCACAACACACGAGTAGTTTATAAAATAGCGAACGCCACACGACACGACGCACAATTTTCCGATCAGTAAGCTTAGGCATTTCGCGCTCTGTTCACGTTCATTCGCAAATACATAGTTTTAATAGCAAACTGTTGTGCGTTAATAGTCTATCTTCCGAGCACTACCTGAGTCCCCTATCCCGAGTAGATTCCTCAAATGGTCTGACTCAAAAAGAAGGACAATTATCGGTTTCGCAACAAGCACGGTTTCGTAAAACCAATTTTATTCCGTTTCTTTTCAAGCAAAGCTAGTTTGTACTTGCAAATTTTTAGTAGAAGTACGCGAGTAGATTCCTCAAATGGTCTGACTCAAAAAGAGGGACAATTATCGGTTTCGCAACAAGCACGGTTTGGTAAAACCAACTAAAACCGTTTCTTTTCAAGCAAAGCTAGTTTGTACTTGCAAATTTTTAATAGAAGTACATACATCGTTTATTTTATTTATAATATACACAAGAAAGTAAACGTCAAACCTAATTGTTTCTTTTTAAACAAAGCAAGTTTGTATTACATTCCTAAGTATTATAACACCCATTATGTTTATACAAAAAGTATTGTAAGATTTGCAGCGTTATTATCACAGCTCTATTAGTAACTTTTTTCTGGATCTTAATAATTTTGAAAATTTAAATAAAAATTTGGAACACAAGGAAACAAAAGTCAACATTTAACAGTTCACTTCTAAACACATATCCAAAAAGATCAAGCGATCTATTTCACTCCGCTCTATAAAACGACACCTGAAAAACACGAACTGACTATAAAATTCATTTCTAATCCAACTTGATACCTAGAAAAAAGAACCAGCAGGACAATCAATCGGAAAAAGCAAGTAACCCATCACTCTCTAAATCTCAACAACAAATTCCCTTAATTCAACTGGCATACTCCGGCGAAAGTAATTAAGATCGATGCACCTTAGCCCGGAAGAAGTTCCCGTCCGCCGATATCCGATACTTGATCGTCCAGACACGAGGGCAGCTGATCGAGTCAGCTTCAATTATTGGAATCTTATTGCGATTCACGTGGTGTGGACTCGTGTAACACGGCGATACGAGTTTCTCGTCTCAAGTCCAATAAACTGCATAACAGGATGATGGCTGATCCGGAACACGGTTTCCACGCTAATACTCTTCGTCGACGCTTGCCAAGAACGGTGTAACGATGGCCGGACGACGAAGAAGAAGCGATTCGAGCCGGTAGTACGTTCCATTTCCCGGCGTTTCTCGATCTTCTCTCGCCGGTTACCTTACTTCTTCCCTCCCGGTACAGTTGCGCTCACTCTCGAAGATTAACCGACATTTTTCTCGTGATAAATGAAATTGTTCAACGTTCGCTGAACGTGGCCGCTTGTTACTCGGGACGTTTCGGAAGCGTGCTGCGTTCGCTGAAAAAGTTTCGTCCACTCCATTAGCTAAATGAAGTTCGCGATCAGTTGGTCGAATTGTAAGTTAATACTTGACTGTGCTGTGTGCCGTTTCCTTTCTAGGTAGAATTCTGTTTTGCGAGAACATATTTGAATTTGTTCTTGCTTTCTTTCCTTATGGAATTGGAGATTTTTGGTGGGAAATTGTGTAATCAGTTTTACAATTGTTGTTTTTTGAATTTATTCTATTTGTGAAAGTTATTGCTATTTTGAAAATATTTGATATTTTCTGAATTCCCTTGATGAAGGTGGAGGAGCAGACTAACGATTGAATTTTTTGAATGTAACTTAAAGTAACTCCGTCAACGCAGGTGAAATTCAGCATAAAATTCAGAATTTTCAGGCGCGTGAAGGTACTCTCGTGACGAACAGAATTGAACTGAAGAACTACAGCTTGCATACTTTACAAAAGACTCGATATAAAATATTTTGCCACTGAAGAATCCAGCAATTTGAATACGGAATATTTCCAAGATATCAGTTGTCAATCGAAAATCCTCTAAATGTTACCAGCAAAAATCCAAAACCAATTACTCCATACTCTGTTCACAACCCTTGATAAATCCCTTCTCAAAAAACCAAGATCAGTTACTCGATCCTCCGGTAGCAACCCAAAAAATCCATCCTCAAAAAAACAAGATCTGCTAGATCCTGCACTCACACCTCAAGAAATCCTCCCTCAAAAGAACCACGTACAAAAACCTCCAAGGGAACACGTATCTTGAATCTCTCGAACAATTTCTCCCTGTCTGACACAACCTCGACTTTCTCCACTGCTTCCTCCTGCAGCCGCAGCAGCAGCAGTAAACAAATAGAGATCTAACAATGGAATTCACGAATCTTACAACGGGTGAAAATATAACGGAGAAACTCTCTCGGACCGATGATACTCGGACGGAACAGCTGGATAAAGTTTGCAACGGTTCATCTCCAGACACTCATCCGCCTATGTAGTCCCCAACCCACAGTTTTCTGACTCCTGTGACCACGGTTTCTCAACTTTCCCAGAAGATATCAGCGCCTTCTGTGTGTGTGTGTGATTCAAGGTGGAAATCCGTGGAGAAGTACAGGCTGCTGTTGCGATTGGCCAGGAGCTAAGAGAAGAGGTGGGATTGGCGGTGGTAGTGGTGATCGATGAGATCCTTGGGAGCGATCAGTCCTTTAGCGTCCTCTGTACGATCGTTGATTTTCGGCTGACAAGGACCGCAAACACGTCAGCCAACTGGGGAGGAGATAAGAGGAGGTGTTGGCAGCGTGTACGTCAGCGGGTACCTCGTTAAAACGTGATAACTCCATCTACATGTAAATCTAATCGGGTAGACGGGGTGGCGAGGACATCAAACCTCCGTTAACCACCAGTCTACACTGTCAGCCGACAAGACGACTCGACCGAGGCGACCGCCTTAAGCTCGCTTGGAAAGCCACGACCTTAACCGTTGGCGCGTACGTCACCGCTAAATTCTCGTGTAATGAGACCTAATCCCAAAGGATGTCTTCGTGATTCTCGTGGAGCACCTTGCCAGACCGCTTCTGACGGAATTCCTGCCGCCTTGTAAAACCATCCTGCCCGCCCACCGAACCAATGCGGTTAATTATGCCTGTGAACACGTGCGCGCGTGTAC
>NW_017100404.1:984684-1011274 GCF_001263275.1 Habropoda laboriosa | reverse complement strand
CGTGCGCGCGTGTACCCCGCCGATCGTCCAATTCACTCTTTCACTTTGCCCGCTCGGGGAAACGGGTTAACTTCGCTTTTGCAAAATTGTTCTTGTTCTTCTTAGTTTTCTATGTATGGGGTGTCTTCTTTTTTTTTTTTTATTGGATACGCTGGGACATCTTGGAAGGTAGTGAAACTGTGGACAAATTTTCTTTTGGGAAAGGAGTGGAGGAGATCTTAAGGTGAAGTTTATTTTTTTATTATCACTGGTGACCATAGTGTTTTATAATATTCTATGAGGAAATACGTATGTTTAACCCTTCGACAGTCTAATAAAATTATGAATTATGGTAAAAAGAATCTACATTTCATCTTTTCTATCTTTTTAATAATTACGTTGGTGTGGCCATTTTTGAAACAAGGGATACATAACCCTAGGTCACAGTTGTGACAGTAATATCTCGTCCCTTTTTAACTTTCTTTCTAAGAGACTTTTTTGAGTCGAACAGTTGAATATTTGACGCTTTGCCTGAGTTTCACACGGGATAAACTGTCGAAGGGTTGAAAGCTGAAAAGACTAGAAACTGAAAGAAATTAGGTATTAACGATAATAAACACTGGAGTAAAATCGAACGATCCGGCCATAAGGGAGTGTTTCGTGAATTTCGCTGAACGTTATATGTACCTACTATATAATTTTTTTAATATTTTCATAGTCATTTCGTTTTTTTGAAAGATCGTAGAATAGCGAAGAATCTGGGAGTTAGATGAACACTGCTAAATCCTACTTGACTGTGCCACCGATACAAGTTCTTCTGTGACATAATTGTGGGAGAGTTAATTTGCGTGTTCTATTTTTTATTTCGTTGCGCTTCTGGAAGTTTAAGGCAAGGGACGTGTCATATTACGAAGTAATACACGTTGAAATAAAAAAGAAGAAACGAGACAGAAGATTGTATTATAGTAAATATCGGTAAGGGCCTATATGTCATTTAATTTGACAGGACTGCTGTTTACGCAAGGGTGGAAAACAGACTGCCGAGCTCTGTTACAGATTGTTATTTAAATTGATTAATGATGGGATTACGTATTTCGATGCTTCAGTTATTCGAGTGAGAGTTGATTGATTTTGAAAGAAATTTCACTTATACTTCCGAGCGTGATTGATGTTAGCTTGAAAAATGGGTACAATGCAGGTTCGGTTTCGAGTAAATTCGATGTGGGGTAATCTTGCATATGATTGATTAGGGAGTAGATTTGAATTAAATGTAATTAATTATGGAAAAATGACATATGCATTCAATTCTTCTTTCTCGTTCTTTTCATTCTTCGAGAATTGCAATTGTAATTATTAATTTGGTTGCTGCTTTATTTCAACGTTTCGTGGATTTATTATAATGGAAAAATTGGAATTCTTATATTTCTCAAGTGTATGGAAAATTTGGAAAATTTATTTATTTTTAATAAAAACCAATTTAGTCTGAAAATGGACAGTTTTAAATTTACAGAAATCCTCATACTCTCAGCTTGAGTTTCTTAAATTTTACAAATTAGATACATTTTCCTGAATTGTTGATAATTTATGCATTATAGGATTCTCAGAATTAGTAATGATTCTGAAAGCTAACAGAATTGTCTGTTTTGCAGTCCTACGTAAAATTAATTAATAACATTTCACGTTTTCTCTTGCAGTACCTATGGTTACTATTAACGGAGTGCTGGGGAACAAGGTGCAGCTTCCTTGCAACATTCAGTCCGAAGACAACGACGACCTCAACATGGTGCTTTGGTACAAGGAAGGAGCTGCAGAGCCAATTTACAGGTGAGCCAGTGAACTTCATGTTCGATTAATCACAGATAAACAATCAAACCAGAACTATCCTAACCGCTGTTATAATTAAAACAACCGTAACACAAAAGAAGAAGAAACTCACCTAGAACGTTGCTAAAAACGTTTCAGTAATTTTCACCCTTTCGCTATGGAACACTTGAGACAAAAATTTCCGATAATCATTGTATTGAGATAAAAATCAAAATACGTATAATTGAAAATCAACTGTTCCACGATAGTCAAAGGCATCCCCTGACTTCAAGTCAACAATGATACTTTATTTATGAAGTGCGAAAATAAATTCTTAAATTGCATGTATTCGCAGCGAAAGGGTTAAAGAGGCAATTATTGAAGTGCAAAATTTAGAAGAAAAATGAAAAAAACGATTGTCTCCTCTGCGTGTGGGGGTAATAAATAAGTCAGTTCTGATTTTAAGCTATTATTTTATTTGAAATTTTGTTCTGAAAGAAATTCTTCCGTTGTGAAGTGCGAAAATAAATTCCCCATAAATCACCGTGTATACACATACAGGCAGCGAAAGGGTTAAACACTAAATAACACACCGAATATCGGAAGCAAATTCGAAATCCCGTGGTAACGACAGGCAAACTAAATTCTCCTTCGTCCGCAATCATCGATAAAATTCCACCCATAATCCTGAATCGTGGGGGTGTGCAAGCCTCGAATTCATCAGGAAGCCTGAAAAGCCAAGCGACGATTACAAAGATGTCGCGGTAGGCTATGCGGCATTTAAAATTCTCCGCAAAACCCGATAATCCGGGAATATAAATTGCCCCGAAGAAATAAAAAAAAAAGGGGGAGCAGTGCATGGCGAGAGAGAGGCCATGGTACAGGGGGATGAAGAGGAAGAGAGAGAGAGAGAGGCGGTCCAGAAATTCCTCGCGTTATTTTTCGCGGTGAACTTCATTTGCTTGCCGACTTGCTATTTCGCTTCTGCGACCCGTGAAATTTTGCATATAGAATGGTGCTCGACCCGCAACCCCTCGAAGTTCGCCGCTTTCGCCAAGAAGCGCGACACGTCACAGGGGTGTGAGTTTCACTGGGGGAACGAGATGGTGGGGGTTGTCGACGTTGCTGCCCGTCGGATCATATTTAAGAAATGTAATAAGGTGTAAGATATGTGCGGGAGAGACAATGCATCGTCTCAAGCCTCCCTCTCTCTCTCTCTCTGCCGGCTTCTTCCCTTCTCTATAAAGCAAAGAGAGAGAGAGAGAGAGAGAGAGGGATGGGGTGAATCGGATGGCCGGATAGGTCGTCGCCTGTTGTAAAGTCAGTTTAATCCTCGCCTCAAGAGGAGAAACTTTAAATTTAGAGGCGGAGAGACACCCCTTCTGCCACCACCCAACGACAAGCCTTTCTCCTTGTCTCCTTTGTACACCCTCTTCCGAGTCTAGCAGTAAAATATTTATTACCAGACATGCTGCCTCGCTTATCATACGTGAGCCAGACTGTTAAGGGTACGAAATGGCCGGGAACGAATATCGTTTCTTACGTTCTCGCTGGTTTCTCTCGATTGGTCGCACGCTATTTTCTCGTCTTTTTTTTTAGGGGGTTGTAGGGGAACGACGGTGAGTTTCGCGTGAATTTTCTGGCTGTGAATGCAGCCTTGGCTGAAAGTATTGGGAATCCAGTAAAGTATGAATTATTTAAAAATATGTTTGTATTAGGGGGGAATCGAGAGAATTATTTTTTGTTAATTTTGTCAATACTTTTCGGGCCACCCTTTGTCCAATATTTGCAAATCGCAGCAATTTCTTTCTGAATTTTATCCTGATTAGTAAAAACATAATTAACTTGCCTCGGTTTCTTAATTGATTATGCAAAATATAAGGGTTATTGTTTCGTTGCGTGTTTCAAAGGAAAGTCTTTAACTGTAATCTCTTTTAACATCGTTCAAAATTTTCTGATAATTAAAAAAGTGATCTGTACGTGTTCTTTGATTTTTTATTTGTTGTTCTTAGTCAGGAAATATAAAAAGTTTCTTCTTTCTGTTTTTAATAACAAGAAATGTTTGTTCTTCGACGTTTTCTTGTAAATTGTACAATATTCTACGTTCTCTCTATTATTTTCCACGGTAAAACACATTGCAACGGAAGACACAAACGATCCTCTGTATTTTCGAAATTAATGGAGTACGTTGAAAAGAATGGAACAGTACTTGGGACTGTCGCTAAACAGCGTTACGTCTGATAAACGGGTGTAATTTTTTGACTAATCCGACGAAACGAAGCGCTTTTCTGCCCTAGAGCAAACCCGTGTCGAGAGATAAGCGTTAGCTTGTTTTATATGTAAATCTACTCCTCTGTATGCCGTAAAACTCCAGCGAATTATGATATTATATTCGGAATCTCTTTTACGAGTTAAGTTGACAGAGCTGTTAACGTTTTTAAAGCTAACCACTTCTCCCCTCCCCCATCGCTCTACCCCTTGTTGCGTAGTAGCTTCCGCTTAATCTGGCTCCTAATCTGATTACACCGATTTATTCGGCCATTTGGAACGTTTCACTTCGTCAACAAGCTCGGTCATTCGATTTTCTTCATTATCGATTCGCCTCCTTCGTTTCCTTCACCGACTACACTTCTCTTCCCTCGTTTTCCTTGTCTACCCTCTCTCCTACTCTCTTTCCGATTCTACGTATTTTCCTTTCATTACGTTACCTTCGACTTTTCGCGAAAAATTCTCCATAATATTTGCGAAATCTCCGAACAGCGTCCCAGACTGCTCTTAAGGGACATCATTCCACAGAATTGAATCTGTCCAATTCCATTCGCCGCTCTTCTTTGAAACATTTAAATTGCGTGCATTATGCGGACGGCCGTCCGAGAGTCGTTTTCTCGCGAAAGGGTTAATAGTCTATTATCGAACGCAGTCGAATGGCGGAGGAGCGAAAGAATGACTTGTGATAAAACATTGACGGCGGAAATTTCATTTGATATTTTTTAGTGCCTTCTGAATATTAGAAATTATCGTATCTTTTTCTTTTTTTATTATTGTAACTTAGCATTTCAGTTTAATTTGATTTCTACGTATTCTCCGGATTGTGTAAGTTGTTATTGATCGGTGATGTAACCGAGAGATTGCATAATATTAGATTTCTGCATATTGCTGAGAAGCTTTCAGTGTTTTCCTCAATATTAACGTGTGAAGATGTAAATTCGTTACGAAACCGGTGAAGCTTTATTTACTGTTTGCAATGGAAAATATTTTAATGTATTGAAAATTATTCGTCGTTATATCTTTGATAACAATGTGAACAAGAGCTGGAAAATGAAGTTGACAAGGGGAAGAGTCTCTAAAAAAATGAATGCGCAAAAATTTACAATTTGTGTATTAAAATGGACTTTAATTAAACTATATATTTTTTGAACACTTAACAGTGACGTGAATAAGTACTCTAAAACAATATCAGAATAAAAATAGCGAAATTTTAATCCTTTAATAGAGAAAAACGCTTTCAACCATGTCTTTTATCACTTTAGAATTTAAAGCAAATCCGCCTGGAAAACTCATTAAAATGATAAAAGGACGAAAGATTATGCATAAAGTAATTTATAAAGACACTACTTTGTTATAATGAAGATATTTTCTCACACTTTACAAATACTTGCACAATAGCGTTTCGTTTCGTCTGATAATAAAATATACAGGGTGTCTTGGAACTAGTGATACAACCCAAAAACTGGCGAATTTACACGATAAAAAATAGGTCAAAAATATAGAGTAATATTTTTTCATACGAAGCTTCATTTCCGAACAAATCAATATCGAAGATTTGTATAGTGCATGCGTGCTTACTCTTCTGCAAGCCTTTTCTGTAGCGTTTTCCTATTTTCGAATAAATAAAATAAAAATTTCAGTGCAAGAATAATTTTCTCTTTTAGCTATCTCATAGTGATTCATAAGAGACTTCAACGATGTCAAATCCAAGCTGTGTGTCCCTACTTTTATTTTATTATTTATTCTTCACTATCTAATATGAAAAATCTGAATAGCGATGCAAGTAGTTAGCAGTGATATTAGTCAGACGTAGACGTGGGATATATCTTTACAAGGGAATGATTGGTAATTAAGAAAATTAATTCAGTGGTACGCATGCTCCATCAATTTTTAAGCCTAGAGTGTTCTTGAAGAAAGACCCAAAGACCTTGGGAGCAACAATTTTTGTTATTAAATCGCCATAAGAAACCTAGACAATTAACCTTTAATAAAATATTAAAGGAACATAAGCTTGATAACAGCAAAAGTTATAAAAAACAAAAATAGAAAAGACCCGAAGGCCGCACTATTCATAAATGAAGCTTCCTATTAAAAAAAACTTGTTCTACATCTTTCCACGTACATTCACCTAATTCCGAATTGCACCGCTACTTCGTAGACATTTAAATTCCTACTATTCCAACGAATCATAATTCCGTCCGAATTATAAAATTGAAATTCTGGAAACGAACACGTACACGTTCGAACGAAGGTATGCCCGACGCAGAAGCCACTAGGGACCAGTTCTTGCAATACCGCGGTTCCATTCACGGCGTACCGTCGATCCTCTCTCGAATCCTCGAATTCGCGGTTCCTGATTTGCCAATAAAAACGCGGAGAAACCAGGCTTGATTTCCATGGAACCCCGGCGTTCAGGGAACGTTCACTTGGCGATTCTTCTTTGGGAAATCGCCGCGAATCAGCGCGAGAGTGATCGACGAGGCACGCGAGTGAAAGAGAGAGAGAGAGAGAGGCCGAACGATCGATCTGAAGATTCAGCCAGGGCTGGAAGACTGATAGCCAGAAATCGCTTTCCAGGGTTATCGCTCGTCGAAAGCCAGTCGAACGAACGAACGCGTTATATCCACGGATCGTTCTAGCTCCGACGGAAAGCTGGTGATTTTCTGAAAAGAGACGAGGATGGAGGAATACCTACCAACCGGTGTGTTTCCCTTTCTCTGTCTGTGTGGCGTGTGTTGCATCCGTGTGGAGAAGCCCTAAGGGCCGGCGGTCTGAAGGCAAGCAGCCATACGGAAGTCCGGGCGGCAGCGGCACGTCACGGAAGCGCTTTCCTCGTCTGCTGGAAGTGCGAAGTGGAAGAATTAAATCGTATTTCAACGTCAATGCCGCGGAAGCAGCCGGCAGAGTAGGATAGCTTTGGGAATACTCAGTCACGAGCGGAAATCCGAACTCCTGTGCAGTCGTGGAACGCAATTTAACTTTTAGTCGCTCGTGAGGAACCGTCGGCTTCCATGCTCCTCGGTCTCCTACGTTTCCCTCTTCTTTCAACCTGCTACCATCCTTCTGACCTGATATCAAGCAAGAAGGGCAGGTAGAGATCCGCTGGGTGGCGAACGAGGTTCCTTTCTCTCTTCGTCCTCTTTCTGTTTCACCGAGACATTCGTCTTGCTCTCCAGCCACCGAGCTCTACTCTCTACCGCTTCGTTCTCAACCCCCCCTTACGAACTCTTAATATGCAATCACGCACGGAGTATGGCTCCCCAGGTGATTCGGCGTGTGCACGCGACCCCCTTCGTCCTGTTGGATTATAATTCCGCTGTGCTTCTTCCGCGGAGATCGCTCACGGTGTGTCGGAGAGCTTGGACTCTCTGTGAGCTCTCGAAGTCGGGATTGCGGCTCGAGGTGCTGGGGTGTCCTGTGGATTTTGCGTGGAACGTCTGGTCGTATGTGGACTGGAAGAAGTAGATGGAGAATGTTGAATCTCTTGACTTGGATGAAGTATTTAGTCTTGGCACAGATTCTGGTGAAGATGTGATATAAGTAATTGTGTTAGCGAGAAAAATTGGGATTGCAAGTTCAGGTTTAATTTGCGAGACTGAGGGTTGACGAATACGTTAACTTTTCCTTCTGTACTGTGACGGCTGAAAGAAACTTGGTTTTTCGGGAATTTGAAACAGCAAGTGGTACGCGTATAGTTCTGAAAATTTGTATGCTTGTTCTATCGTCTTTTAAGAACGCAAGAATTTTTGTACAAGTGAAAATATCCATTTGTGGTGAAATAGGACCACCGTGAAGGGAGCGCCTTGAAAAATATCCTTCTGGATGGCTCACATGATATCAGACATTGTGTAATAGTTATCTGAACTTAAAATGCCACCATATTCTTAATCTGTAGACGTGTGGTAATAGTCGAAACTGGAACAATAAAGGAATATTGAGAATTGAAGAAACGACAAGGTTTCAAGGAGATTGCTTTCGGTTTTAGCTAAAACAACGATGGTTTCTTTGACCGCAAAGACTGAATTTTGAAAATATTTGCACAGTTCTAGTTCGAACGATAGAGCAACATTTATACTGTACTAAAACAGCGAATAGCTGACGCTTAGATGCACAGTCAGGAAAAGAATCATAAGTCAATGGATTAAAAAAGGAAAGGAAATATTGAATATATATTAATAAATTATTATTAAGTTACCATTCATCGTAATGACGAACAGCAGCAAATAGAAAGTCAAAATACAGTTCATTACACTATTTTTATAAATTTTGAAATGCTCCTTGCAACTGAACCATAAATAATAGCAAGTTTCCCATAAAAATGTTATTCTTCGTGCAAAATCAGACACATAAGTCGCGATTATCCACTCCACAGTTGTGTTACTAATGACTCGCGGAGATTGCCAGTAAGATTGAAGGATCGTCGAGGACTTGAAGAGCAACTATCGCGTATGAACCTAATACCAACTAAAGACCTACGAGAACGGACGATTCGAAGAGCATTATCGACAGTCGGATCTTCGAAATTCCAAGTGTTGCTTTCGCGAAAATTCTCGTCTCGCTTCGTATCGAATTGAACTGTTAATTCGTATCCAGCAGAAATCCTTCCCGCGTTACAATCGCAAGCCTCTTAATAAATCTCCCCCGGCAGAGCTGTCGAATAAAAATGCAACGCAATATCGCCGATAATTATGTTTCGCTTCGAGTTTATAAAGTTCCGAATGAGTGAAATATGAACGAACGATTTATAACACCTGTGCGTGTAATTGGAGAGCTAATGTACTGATAATTAACTTCACGTAGCGGACTCATAATGGTCATAAATCCAAGTGGCTTTTCTTCATAACTATTAATTGCAACTGTTGCTCAATGTGCAGTTAATCAATCGCGGCCGCACGGAATCGTAGAAAAACAAATGGAAAAACGTGTGTACAGCTTTTCGTCGATTCGATTGTAGCATTTGATTGTAATAAATCATAGCTTCGTGTTAAAAAGGCGTTATTATGTGTCTCGGTACGATTATTTTCAAATTTTATCGATACAATAACTAAAATTAAATTGAACACATAGTATAGAAATCTAGCGTTGCAGTTTATTCCACGAATTTTTCATAATTTATAAATTATCATTCGTTAGTAATCTATTAAATTTTATATCTATCATATATTGAAATTTAAAATTGGAATTTATATGTAAATTAGATTCGTTATAAAATAAAACACCAAATATAATTAAACAACGAATAAAACGAGTAAACACTTTAGTCGAATTAATTTATTTCGCAAGGATGAACCGCAACGCTTGAAATTTCTTTCGCAAAGTTCGCAGAGGAACTGAGAAACTCTCTTTGCGAAAGGAACTGACTCGACACACACGTGCGATGTACGATAAAGGGAATACATAATATGATTTTCTGCCTGGCATCTCTACAAAAAAGCACAACCGATGATTTCAGATTCGACGTCCGTGGTCGTCGACAGTTCAGCAATGCTGACCTCTGGTCGTCGCCGAAGGCATTGGGACCAAGAGCTTTTTTTATCACGGCGTCGGATCCAGCTCACCTCAGCATCGATCGGTTGCAGATTAAGGACGAAGGGATCTATTGGTGTCGAGTAGATTTCAAGAATTCGCCGACGAGAAATAAGAAGATGAATCTCACTGTTATCGGTAAGTAGTGCATCTCTTCTTAACCAGAAATTATCTCCGATATCGACTTGTTTTTCAAACTTAAGGAACTTTCTTTCTGCTGGCTGACACTGTTCGTTGTTAACCCTTTCAATTTCGTTCTGTTGAATATTTTAATTTCTCTTTTTATATGTACTTGTTGTTGTAGTTAAATTTGAATATACAGGGTGACATTGTTTATTACTAATTGGTCAATTTTAAAACTTATTTACGGTTTTCGATGCTTCTGTTGAATATTTTAATTTCTTTTTATACGTACCTTCTGTTATGGCTAAATTCGAATGTATAGGGTGATTATAGCAACTTGGTCAGGCTGCAACTCTGTTCAGTGTGTGAAGAAATGTTTAGAATGTGAAACGTAAATTTTCAGGAAAAGTGTTGAGTTTTCAATGAATTCACCTTTCATTCGTAGAATAATTTGATAAGTCGATGCATGTAAAAAAATTGCACCCAGACACTTTGGAAAAAATCGTACCATAGAGCTTTTTAAACAGTGCAATGTTTTCCTTTACGATTTTCTTCTAATTTCACTTGGAACAGAGCTGTACCCTTGTCCAGTTGCTAGAAATTGATTAAGTTAATTCAGAATTAATAAAATCAGTAAAATTCATCTCGTGGACGCCCCATAATCATATTCGAATATGAAATCGTCTGTAAAATGCAGAATTTCCACTGTCAATTTTTCTATACCAACATCTCTCTCTAAAGTAAAAAAAAAACATCGACAAATTAATAATAACGGTATGCATCGTATTTTCGTTCGGAAAGGTGTTTCACAAATGCTCCCAAACAATATTCCAGTGTCTCAAGAATTATTTGTCGCTGAAAAAAGAATATCTCTCTATCTCGAGCACTAATAAATTAAATACCCTTTCAACTGGCACCTCGTCGGGAGCTAAACGGCTGCTTTGCACATTCGTTGTTTCACCATTGTGCAAATTTTGCGAGGCTGCACGCACCGGTTTTTAACCCGTTCCCCTCGAATCCGTACCCCCGTTTCGCGCGCGTAATTGTCGACAAAAGTGTATTCGTCGAATGGTAAATCACTTGCATCAGCGGAACTCAATTGGCCCTAATCAATCTTTCACGAGTAAATCACGCCGGCACGCAGCCAGCGCGATAGATCAGCCATTCTCAAGCGGCGGACAAATAATCAATCCGCATTTCCGCTGATTCAATCATGCACCCCTATATACATGTGCGTGTGTCTGTGTGTGTTTCGCGCAGTGCCTTCGTCGAGGCCGGTGATACTGGACGGGATGAAGCCGGTGATACTGAACGGGAACGAAACGTACAACGAGGGGAGTGACGTGAACCTGATTTGCGAGGTACGAGATGGCAGGCCGCCCCCGAAGCTGACGTGGTACCTCGAGAACACAGTGATAGACGAGTCCTATCACTACAACCCTGAGTCTGGCCTGACGGTTAACCGCTTGTCCTATCCTAAAGTTGGAAGGCAACACCTGAAGGCCCGGCTCATCTGTGAATCCAGCAACACCAACTTAGTGTCGCCGCAAATTGGCCTGGTTATCCTCAACGTGAATCGTAAGTGTGCATAATCTTCTATTGTACTCGTTACACGGGGTGTCTTGGGATAAGTGGGAAATGTTTGGAATGTTTCAGTGGTTTCAGGATGTGTTCTGCTCGATTTTATTTTCTAGTTCTGGCGAATTTTGTGTTGGAATGATTCTTTCGACAGATGTACGTTGCATATTTAAGAAATTTGTACGCATCTTGATTGTTGGCAGCTGTGGGTTAATTTAATTCGTTGTGGAAGAATTGAATTGGGTTTTCAGAAGATCTGAGTAAGATCTGGGCAAAATCTTTTCTTTAGGCGTTTTAAAATTTTTGAAAAATTGCTCGAACTTGTCAGTTTATTAAATTAGGATGGAAGTGTGTAAAGGGTAAAGGTTAAGGATTGAATTATGGTAAATGTATGCTGGAAGTTGCCAAAAGCACAGCGCGAGAAAATTTTCGAAGCGCCAACAGCAGTGAAAGGGTTAAACGGTCGAAAAGTAGATGTTATTTAGAAATTTTTTGCAGGAAATCTACCAGAGCTACTGAAATGAAATTTAGAGAGATCATTATTCGTATCTTGCACTGTGCGTTAAATTTTTTTGGTGGTAAAATACAGTATAGCTTTTGCGTGACGTGTACCAGAAGTAAGCCTTGCATAGAAAAGAGGATTTTCTATATGCAAGATTTTTCAGCTCTGGCACATCTGAAATATTTATTGTTTAGTGAGTGAATTTGATGTAATTCGATGGTAATTCTGATCTTACGGTAATTCTCTCGTGGTGTTACCAAAGTTACGACGATGCTGACTTTTTCTCAGCTCTCTGCTGTGAAATATATAAACTCGCGATGAACAGCTTAATTTGCTGAATTAAAAGGAGTCAAAAATTAGGAATAGATGCCAAAATATTAGAGAAATATGTGGAAGGAGAGCAGTGAAAGTTGCAAATATTCGTAAACTGAAAGAATGTTGGAAAAACCAGGAAAAATAAATAGGAACACGAAGATGACTTACAATTAGATCAGTGTTTTGAAGCTAAATCAATATTTCAGCTATTAAATTACACGATTCTCAAAATAAAGCTAAGTATTTCACTTATTAATCAGAATTCACGAAAATGAATGAAATTAGTCAAATTCATCCAGAACGTTTCGCTCATTAATTCGCGAAAATGAATAAAATTAGCAAAACTCGTCGGGTGGATGGCCGATAATTATATTTAAACACGAAACGGTGTATAAAATTGTGAATTGCACAAGACACGAGCGACGTGTAATATTGTTAGACTACTTGTTTTCGCGATTTCAAAGTGGACATTTGCGGGGGTGTTGGTGAATATGAGACATCTTGGAAGATTGCCATCGGTTGACGAGAATTCTCTTTGAAACCGAGCCTGCGTTTATTTGCGGAGATTCGAATGAATGAAATAAGGAGATGAATGGTAAGAATGGAATTCAATTAATTGGGTTTTCAGAAGATCTGAGTAAGATCTGGGCAAAATCTTTTCTTTAGGCGTTTTAAAATTTTTGAAAAATTGCTCGAACTTGTCAGTTTATTAAATTAGGATGGAAGTGTGTAAAGGGTAAAGGTTAAGGATTGAATTATGGTAAATGTATGCTGGAAGTTGCCAAAAGCACAGCGCGAGAAAATTTTCGAAGCGCCAACAGCAGTGAAAGGGTTAAACGGTCGAAAAGTAGATGTTATTTAGAAATTTTTTGCAGGAAATCTACCAGAGCTACTGAAATGAAATTTAGAGAGATCATTATTCGTATCTTGCACTGTGCGTTAAATTTTTTTGGTGGTAAAATACAGTATAGCTTTTGCGTGACGTGTACCAGAAGTAAGCCTTGCATAGAAAAGAGGATTTTCTATATGCAAGATTTTTCAGCTCTGGCACATCTGAAATATTTATTGTTTAGTGAGTGAATTTGATGTAATTCGATGGTAATTCTGATCTTACGGTAATTCTCTCGTGGTGTTACCAAAGTTACGACGATGCTGACTTTTTCTCAGCTCTCTGCTGTGAAATATATAAACTCGCGATGAACAGCTTAATTTGCTGAATTAAAAGGAGTCAAAAATTAGGAATAGATGCCAAAATATTAGAGAAATATGTGGAAGGAGAGCAGTGAAAGTTGCAAATATTCGTAAACTGAAAGAATGTTGGAAAAACCAGGAAAAATAAATAGGAACACGAAGATGACTTACAATTAGATCAGTGTTTTGAAGCTAAATCAATATTTCAGCTATTAAATTACACGATTCTCAAAATAAAGCTAAGTATTTCACTTATTAATCAGAATTCACGAAAATGAATGAAATTAGTCAAATTCATCCAGAACGTTTCGCTCATTAATTCGCGAAAATGAATAAAATTAGCAAAACTCGTCGGGTGGATGGCCGATAATTATATTTAAACACGAAACGGTGTATAAAATTGTGAATTGCACAAGACACGAGCGACGTGTAATATTGTTAGACTACTTGTTTTCGCGATTTCAAAGTGGACATTTGCGGGGGTGTTGGTGAATATGAGACATCTTGGAAGATTGCCATCGGTTGACGAGAATTCTCTTTGAAACCGAGCCTGCGTTTATTTGCGGAGATTCGAATGAATGAAATAAGGAGATGAATGGTAAGAATGGAATTCAATTAAGTGGCGGATAAACAGTGAGAATCTTTAGTAACATTTTATCGTAGAGTTGCGTTTTATGTAATCTGCTTTTATTCTTAGATCGGACAAGTATGGAGCTCTGTTTGAACGACATTCTGGAAATAAATACTCCGACTATTAAATTAAATAAGTCGAGACAAATTTGAAGGATGCTAAGAATAAGTTGCTTCGTATAATTTAAACGTTTTAATGTAGCTTTGAAAAAAGTATACGCGCCGATAGCTGGTCAATGGATAGAATAATCGTTCATTTCTTTAATTTCGATAAAATAAGAGAATGACAGAATTAGAATTTTCACAGAAAATATTCATTTCTTATTTAAAGAAAAAAATGACAAATATAAGCTGATGTCTTGAACTCAAAACTAGCCTTCTAACAAGTTGAAAAATAACAGATGTGGCTGTGAATCTTCAGTGCGAAATTAAATATCGTTTAAATTTCTTAATTCTAAATTTAGATAATTTAGATCATTCTAAATTCTAATTTGTTAATTTCTAAATTTCCTTGTTCTTTAAATTTTTTAAAATAGAAGTACAGAAACGTGGAAAAAATGAAGAAAACGTGAAGTAACAAAAATAAGTAACGTGTGCAGTATGGAATGAATGAAAAGTAATTCAGAATTTATGAAATTACCAGATAAACGAATAACTACTTCCTCTTGGTTCAAAAGTTGAGCAACTACTTGCCACTGAATTATTTAATTAACCAGAGAAAAACGCGTTATTCTCGATGCATCTCCTCGGTATTTCAAGGTATTTCTTCTCCCCTCGTTTTGTCCACTTTTTCTTCCTTTCCCTTCGTCGCATCTTCGAATGATATTGCTCACTTAATCTTATCGTTGCTTCTACTTCTGTACATCCGGCGAACTTCACCGACCTACTTGCCTTAATTCAGCAATAATTGTGCCGTTCTACCTCGCGCAATTTAAAATTGAAGACTCCTAGGCAGGTTCTCAAGGAGCAGAACGACAGGGATTTAATCGCGTTGATGTTTAACCGTTCGCGAAAGGATTGACGGAGCCCTTGAAATATTCATTTCATTATCTCGGTGAAATACGTCGGGATCGACTGTTAAAATACGATTAGAACGTGTCCGAAATTTAGATTCGATCCGGGATTAATCTCGATTAAGAGAAACGTTGAATAGGGACTAAGGGGAAACAAAAATCTACATAAGTGGATATTTCAGTTAAATTGTATCTATTTATTGAACAATATATAGTATTCCCGGAGAATATTTTTCTAATCTCTGACCTGATATTTGTTCTTTATGAACTTCGTGGTATAATTTAGTTTTCTGGAGAATACGCTCGAGGGAAATAAATTTCAGTCTGCGTTGAAACAGAACTGCGGATGAAATGCTGAAGCAGGAGCTTAACGTTTTAGATTTCGTTATTTCACTTTTAATTCCTTTTACCGTGTCATACGTTCCTTATTAACCTGTCTTATAGTCATTTTTCCACTACGAGATAAACATTTTTGAAAGGATACCGTATTTCCGCGCGGATTTTTCGCTCTTTTTTGGCATTCCTTACTCAGAGGAAGAATACGCAAATTCTTTACTGATATTTATTCTTACAGAGTACTTTGATTAACAGAAAAAATCATGATTTTACCAGAAAATTAACATATATTAGTCATACACGAAGGAACGAAGGTTAGGTTCGCATCTTCCATGCGAAAAATACTCGGATATTGTCCTTTTCCCAAAATTTCTCACGAAAAGAAGAGTGCGAAAAGTATTTATTAAGATTAACTACAGCTATTTTAAATACAAACATTCAGAATGATGCGTTTTGCCTTTCGAAAATTAAGAAACAACGTGTACATAGCAAAGCAGCTTTGCAAATTCTAAAATCCGAGCCCAAAAATGTTTCTTTTACAATTTTTTATGCTCGATAAAAATATGTATGTCGAAGAATCGAAGATATAAATTTCCCGACGCATGCAAACGATCCGTGATATTCTTTGAATTAAGCTTACACAAATCGCGAGCATTCTGTGACAGCGACGGCGATAAAATGGCGCGAATACCAGGTTAAACGGTAACATATTTCCCTCAGCTATAAGTAGATAGAATCGTAATACCGGTGACGTCATGTGGAATGCATTAACGAGGCATGGCGCGAATACCAGGTTAAACGGTAACATATTTCCCTCAGCTATAAGTAGATAGAATCGTAACACCGGTGACGTCATGTGGAAAGCATTAACGAGGCGGCAGAGAGTGTTTCTTGTGATCTTTGGCTCGAGTTGTCGGAACTTTCACAACGAAATTATGCAGAAACCAGTTGCTTTTGCGCTAAATTAACGCATAGGTCACGCTGAACGCGCAACTTATACGCTTGACTCGCGGCAGACAGTCTGCTTTTCTATGGCTTCAGACGCGTGAGTACTCGCGGCCGAGCCAAAGACCGATTAAGAAACGTTTTGCTCGTGTGTGCTCGAGAATTTATACCTTGCTATAGGCTCACGCGTGTTTCCATAACATAAGTAGAATTTCCCTATCGGGGATTTTAAATTCGAGCGCGTAGAGTCTTGGCCGAAAGTATCGAGCATATTTTACCCCGTAAAGAGTGAATTATTTCAAAATATTTTTGTATTGGAAATGTGGAAACAATCGGTTTTTACTGATTTTTCAAAGTTTTCTAACGGCTCTCCCTGGGTTTCCTCGGAAACTACTGGATAGATTGCTTTCTCCTTTGTACTGTACACTCAGAACATCTGTCACTATCGTCCTGACAAAAATCAGATCAATGCCTTGAAAACTTCGCTTTTTAGCACCTAAAATTTGCAAGAGAAACGAATTTTTGAGTTTAAGTTGGTGTCATTTCTTAGAAAAATTTTTTAACTTTATGATCGTGGTTGGAGCAACATTAGCACTTTTAAGTATTAACCCTTCGAACTCCAAATTTCTTTTTAAATTTTTTTTTCAATAACTCCCTATTATTTGAAGAATTTTATTTGAAATACACTTCAAAAGACATTTGGTTGATAGACACCAATTTAAACAATTTTTTTTACTAATTATATTGAAAATACATATACATGTGTACCTATTGCCCATTCAGGTAAAAAAATATTGCAAAATATAGTACATATTTACACTAGCAATTTAAAAATTACTTCGTTCATATCTGTGAACAAAACTGATGTCGAGTCACACTCGACAAAGGAGTCCAAAGGGTTAAAAAAGTGTTTGGTTCAATTTTTTCTGGACAACAGTACAGTCGCCAGTTTTGAGACAATTCTGCGGGAATGTTGTAATTCTAATTTCGTATCACCAAAAGCTGAAGAATATGCAAATCACCGATATCGCAATATTTCTCGTCCCCCAGAAAAGAAATGTTGAATTCGGTTGAAAAATCATACGTCCAATCCCGAACAACGCCCCCTCAAAATCAGAGAACGAAAGAATCGGCGAACACTCTGGTGGCACGAAAGCAACGGAATGCTGGTCGGTCGTAGAAAGATCCACGTGCGTCTATCGGAATTAAAGTCCAATTGGGGGTAATCTGAAAGGGAATCAGAGGGAAATTCAACGGTGCTAGATCCACCGATAAACGTCTCAAAGTAATATTCTCGGTGGCTCGCGCGGAACCACTCTAACACCCCTCTCTCGCTCGATCGGCCCTCCGGTTATCGCCTTATCCTACCATCGCGGTTAAACAATTCTCCACGACGATTTCGCGGAGGTGAAGTCGACGGACCGAACGAACCGGCTACCGAACGTCTTTTCACGTGGTCCTGCCAGGACAAGGTGTTCACGCGCTGAACCTATTAGTCGTCCGCTTGAGATTGGCCGAGGGAGATAACAGTAACGCCTCTCGTAAGACAGATCAGTGGATCGCGTGCCTTCTGGCCTCCCTGGCTTCGATTCCGTGTTTCTACGCGAGCTCTTGGCATGTTCAGCGGTTGTCGGTCGATAACGGTGACGAGGCGTCGTATGTGCCACGGCTAGGTGTGTTTGCCCGTGTGTGTACAGTTGTGTTTTCTCGTGGTGTGCAAATCAAAGAATGCGCTCTCTTGTACGACTGGAGAACGCGTTTAGGTGTTTGCTGGCAGATGAGCTGCTTGGGATGACGAGATATCGGCGAAGTTGTGACCGGAGGGTGTTCGATTCCTGAGGAGCTGTACTTCCGTTTACGGGTAGTAGGACACTAATCGAGTGTGAAGGAAATGGAAAGGGGCGTTAGAGAATTGTTTACCCTTTGCGGTCTTGTGTCGTGGCGTTGGAATGTTTGCCTTTGGATATCGTTGGATGATAGATTATAAATTATAAACGATAGTAAATCATTTTTTAAAGCATTAATATTATACTGAGACTTAATATTTTGTAATTAATATTACGCTGAAATAATGAAATAAAGGCAAACCAAATGAGTGCGGATGAACTGGACTATTCGGACGCTCGTAGTGCAACGAATAAATGCCACACCAAATGATGAATTCTGAAGAAACATATAAATATGCAATAATGTTTAATCCTTGTGTAGGCAACCCATTTCTATATCTTCTTTTAACAATGTTTTATGTTCTTGTGAAAATATCGTAAAATCGCTCCGAATACCCACTTTTTGGACATTTGTCATACGTTTTCGAAATAAAAATTAATGCAGACAATTTGAAATATTACAGCTTCAAACAACTGTGATCATTTTCATGAAATCGTGGCCCTCTTCTAAATTTCCATCACACTTTAACGATCTGTAATATATAATATTTCGTTTGACACCATTTATTAAATAATATATAAACAAACGTATACCAATTTTAACTTGACACCACAACACCAGTATCCATAGAGAGTGTCTACTCTAAAATAGAATTTACACCAAGTTTACTCGACACATTTATCACCCGTACAACTACGCAAAGCAACGACACAATTTTACATATTTTTCAATTAAACACACACGCAGGAATAATCAGTCGAATCTCTCCAGCAACAAGAGACTCGCGGAAAAGTGAATTACCCCGTATCACAGAGAGGGTCGATTTCCTAAATTCCTAATTGACAAACCTTGCCCGAGCCCTGGTAGAAACTGTAACAGACCGGTCATTTGATTAGCTCCTGCCAAAGAACGGCCACGAATAAATTTAAACGTACAAGCGTCGGCCTGTTTGTGGTTGGTCGATTTCGACATTGGGGTGAACGCGTTTTGCCACAGGAAAGTACATAGCCTGCGTATAATTTCATATATTCGCCCCTTGGGTGATGGCTATTAATTCCCAGCCATAGTCAGCTGTAGCAAGTTTCATTCAATAGGACAAATAATAATAAGCTTTCACGTTCACGGCTCTCCTACCTTGCCTGTTAATTATACAACTGTCCTCTTAATTGCCCGCCACGTAATAACGTCGCCGTTTCAATTGCCAATTAAACTATCCTTAATGGGCTGAATGGTCAAACAAGCGCGCTTTTCTCGCGCTTTTCTCCTCCGCCACTTTCGTCTAGGTTCCCTAGGTCTTTTCGCCGGGGGACATTTCCGGGGGAACTTTATCGTTTTTCATTAAACTGGCCCCGGTTCAATCGTCCCCATTCTTCGCCTCTGTAAGCAACTTCCAATTCGATGACGAAGTTCGTACCTCGATTTCTTTCATCTTTTACGGCTTTATCGTTCTCCGTTATTCGTCTGAGACGAATCAGAGACGAATACCATTCTCTGCGATTTTTATCAGACAGTATGCGACAAGTGAGTGAAATAATAATTTGACGCGAGTGGCAGCGCTGAGACGAATCATACGCAATTCTGACGACTCGGAGTATTCTTGACACATTCTTGACGTGAATCGACGACTTTTATTTTTCGAGCGTCGGTAAGGAGAGACGTGAATCGACGAGTAAATAAATAAATAGAAGACACTATTCTTTTTTCCTGTGATACAAATTTACGGTGTTTGAAATCATTCTCAAGGTAAACCTTCACTCCTCTGTGAAAGTTTCGTTGAAATGTACATTGACGTAACTTGGTATCATACGACAAGGTGATTTCTAAGAAATATAGGACAATACTTAAAGTAGAACTGTACAGACACGCCCCATGATGGGGAACAGTAAACCATTTGTCTGCAATTGTTCATGTTCAATTTTGTCGTAAAAGTGCTACAGTGGCAAAGAATTTATGCTAATACGAAGGATATATCCTTAGCTCGATGAGAACATTCGATCAGTCTGTAAATACAGTTTGAGCAACGATATTCAGTGCTTGCACAATCTTTGGTCCATTTAATTATTCGAACTACTGAGATTTTAATTAATTTCGTGGATAATTAGTGACGATCTATTTATCGTTTATTATTTTCCTATTATAAGTGAAATCAATGCAAATATTCAGATCCTTTGAGCGATCTATCGGATAGTATGAAATATTGTAACCGAAGCTATAAATGTCAAATGTACAATTTAACGTGCACATTCACTTCTATAATTTTCACTTTGATAACTAAAATTTTATTAAAAAATTCCTACGTCCTGACACACTTTTGTGTCACAATACTTGTCACAAAAATTGTATCACTCGTTCAAAGAAATCCCTTTCCTTCCAACTACGACGAATTCGTAGAAAACTTTTGTTAACGCGAAATCGTTAAAAAATGACTTGGCACAATGTTTCCTTTGTTGAAACTTCGAAGGCTGCATTTTGTTACGCGCACGCTGCTGGAATTTCATTTATACAGTAAATCACGAACATGAAACTAGCCGCACTGTAATCAGCCAGATTCAAATTGCCTTTCACAGGAAACATGTTTCGCGGAAATTCGAACGTTGCCTGATTCTCCAGCGAGAATTCAGCAAATAATTGCCCTTTTAATATCTAAATGCCGGCAATTTGCGCAATACGCTGCCAATTAAGGTTTAAAGACTAACATAAACGGCCGTCGTATTATTAATAGGTATCGCTATTTCTGACCGCTGCTAATTCACATCCGGTAGATCTGAATGTTCACCGTGCGCTCGCATACACGCGGCACCGCGACGGTGCAGATGCGCGTGCATGTTTAGCCGGAATATTTACTCGCGCGCGGTGGCGCGCGTCGGAACTGTTCACGGAATAATAATTAATAATGGGCTCGACGCGGCGTCAAAAAAGAGCGACGTCATGGGAAATATTCCAGTTGTCCGCGAGAAATCATTCTACTGTTAACTGTGTCGTGAAATAACCATTTTTTCCCCCCGAATCTCGTCGTTGTACTTTACGTCTGAACTTCGTTTTCTGGTCGAATTGGTCGGTGGATTTTGGATATTCGATGGTTCCGATGCGTGCTTTGTAGTATCTATGTTAGGAAATTAAACGGTAATTTTCTGTCGCATAGAAGTATTTCGCATAAAGATAATTATTTTTACATTTTGTAGAGAATTCGGAAAACTGAGAATTCTAAAAATTTGCAACTTCGCGGGAATGTAGTTCGAGTAAGTTTAACAACGAGTCACTTTTTGTTTCGCCAGTGAAACGGTCCTGGGGGTGAGAAAGTCTGCTTGAAAAAAATTTCACCAAAATATTTACCGAATTATACACGATATGGAAAGGCAGTTAGATTCGAAAGTTGTGTGGTTTTCGATGCCCTACGTTGTGATGCTAAAGAATTTTGGAAAGAAGGCGTGACGGGAATTTTAAAGGAGGTATATGTTTCTCGAGAATTCTGACCAAAAACCAAATATTGTACAACTTCGAATTTTTCTTTTTTAATGCAAAACTTGTACTTACGTTTTATTTCCAGAATTTTTCTGTATATTTCATTCTTCGTATACTTTCCTTTTTCCCGCGGCACGTTAGTAAGCCACGAGATCTTCGTAATAAGGGTGGCAAGTTGTAGAAGAAACTAAAACGTAGTATGCAACCCTCCTAAGGTACGCTTTAACTTGCATGGTAAATTTTTCATTGACCCTTCCAAAGTTCTAATATTGATTTACTGCCACACCTGCCACTATAGCATTATACTTTAAAATTCCTCCTAAGTGAGTAATGTGGAAGATTCTGCTGAAAGACTCGAAAGGCAAGATGTACAATTTTTCATGCTCGTCTCTGTGTCGACTCTAAAATGTACCGCATTTTGTAATCCAAAGCTGTAAATTTTTTAGCATCTTTTAATCGGTTGCTTCAAGTGTTTTTAGGTTTGCAATTTGGTGTTCTAGTCGAGTGAATAGGTTTACTTGGAAGTGTAAATGGTCGATGGGCGATTTTCATACATTCACTGTGGATGATTGCTGATATAAAAAAATACGCGTGGAATATTTTCTTGAGAAATACTGTATATCAATGTTTCATCAAAATCGGTGATTATCACTTCGGGATATTTCCTTGCTAGAATTCTGAATTTCTCCCGAATTTTTACCCAGTGGTTAGAATTTCCCTCTTTTCTTTTTTTAAAAGTTTCATAGAAATCGTTGATTATCACTTTGGGACGTTTCCATGTTAGAATTTTGAATTTCTCGCGAATTTTTACCCAGTGGTTAGAATTTCCCTCTTTTCTCTTTTTAAAAGTTCCATAGAAATCGTTGATTATCACTTTGGGACGTTTCCATGTTAGAATTTTGAATTTCTCGCGAATTTTTACCCAGTGGTTAGAATTTCCCTCTTTTCTCTTTTTAAAAGTTCCATAGAAATCGTTGATTATCACTTTGGGACGTTTCCATGTTAGAATTTTGAATTTCTCCCGAATTTTTACTCAGTGGTTAGAATTTCCCTCTTTTCTCTTTTTAAAAGTTTCATAAAAATCGGAGATTATCACTTTGGGACGTTTCCATGTTAGAATTTTGAATTTCTCCCGAATTTTTACTCAGTGGTTAGAATTTCCCTCTTTTCTCTTTTTAAAAGTTTCATAAAAATCGGAGATTATCACTTTGGGACGTTTCCATGTTAGAATTTTGAATTTCTCCCGAATTTTTACTCAGTGGTTAGAATTTCCCTCTTTTCTCTTTTTAAAAGTTTCATAGAAATCGTTGATTATCACTTTGGGACGTTTCCATGTTAGAATTTTGAATTTCTCCCGAATTTTTACCCAGTGGTTAGAATTTCCCTCTTTTCTCTTTTTAAAAGTTCTTCTCCCGAATTTTTACTCAGTGGTTAGAATTTCCCTCTTTTCTCTTTTTAAAAGTTCCATAGAAATCGGTGATTATCACTTTGGGACGCTTCCTTCCTAGAATTTTGAAAATCTCGCGAAATTTTGTCCTATCCTCGGAATTTCCCCTTTTTAAAAGTGTCATTAAAATCGGTGATATCATCACTTCAGAATGTTTCCTTGTTAGAATTCCGAAGATCTCGCGAATTTTTATCCTATATTTAAAATTTCCCGTTTTCCCCTTTTTCAAGTTTGGTGAAAATCGGCGATATCGTCACTTTGGGACGTGTCCCTCTTAGAATTCTGAAAATCTCGCGAATTTTCACCCTATCCTTAGAATTTCCCCTTTTCTAAAAGTTCGATTAAAGTCGGTGATATCATCACTTCGCGATGTTTGTCAGAATTCCCAAAATCCCGCGAATTTTCACCGTATCCTCAGAGTTTCCCTTCATTCCACATTCATTCAGGTCAACCTACAGTCATTTTTATCGTTAAGGCTTAGGTTGACCAGCAAGGTCAGTTTTGCAAAGTCCAAGCGATCGCTCGATATCATGGAAACGTATACTTGGTTATAAAATACAGCTTGATGAGCGTGGAAAGTGTTGCGCCGGGCGAGTACGTCAGTTCTTACAGAATTACTCGAACAGAAAACGATAACAGCGCGATAAACACGCGTGCGACGTAAAGGCCAGTATAATGCTAACTGTTGCAGGTGCTAATTCACTATTCCGATGGTTTACGTAGATCTATGGATGTAAACGGTGAATTTACCGCGGCGAGTCAATAGCACGTATGTCGTTCCTGAAGCTTACACACTCAGATTAACAATAATAGCGCCTGGTAAACTTCGTCGTGGACTTGCTGGAAGAAAAAGTGCATTACGCGCAATTGCGTGCGATAACCGGTGTACTGAATATACTTGACATTTTCTGTTGTACGTTCCAATTTTTTCAGTTGTAGTTTCTTGCTAATACAGTGTTACAAGTAGTTCATTGCTACGTGTGACATTTTTTCCGTGCACACAGTTTAGATTTCTTAAATTTATTTTTCATATGTATGTTAGCTAGAATTTTTTTAGCGATAATTACCTTCCGACGTTTCAAATAAACACGAAGTAAGTTATGCTGATGCTTCAAGGAATTAAAAGTTGAATAGAGTTTCTAGAATTAATCTGTGAAAAGGGCACATTTTTCAGGATCAACTGAGAATTAAATGTATATTTTAGTGTAAATACGCATGAAATTTTGAATTTTATAGAATTAATGGTATTGATGATGGTTGTAGTAATTCTGTTCTACAAATATTTCACCAAAATGTTCCTTTTATCTTTATTTATTATATCACTTGGAAATAACTGGAATTGAATGAATTACTTCAGACGGTAATTGAGAGGGCAATTAATTAAAATTCTGACGGAATTAAAATCCGTACTGAATGAAAATTTTTATGCAAATGCAAGGATAATACATTTTATGTTTAACGTGGGTATAACAATGCAACAAAAATTAGGAGATTCTGAGTTCCTAGATTGTTACACTTTGATTGTTCGTGGCTCAAATGATAAGTGAACTTTTTACCCGCAGATAAAAGAGTAACGATTTCAAGATTTCACGTGATAAATATTTTTTACACTTGGTATAGTAACTTCTTGTACAATAATAAATAAAGGCAATACACAGGATAAAAGTGCAATCTCCGTAAAATGTTTAAAAGCAACAGGATTGTTGCAGGGATCAGCTGCCTCAGATTTTCCTCCTAATTGATCGTAGAGAATAGAGTTGATTCCCTCTTGTTTCTTGAAAAGCAGGAAGTCATGATCACGATAGAACGACATGCGATGCTTCGTGCACCAAACGATACAACCTTTGATTTCAGCTTTGCCTTTCTTATCGATGCTGGATACGTGTTTCTGACGTGTTTCGCACGAAACGAACTTTCGCGATCCTTGTCCACGATTTTTCAAACATCGCGCTCTAATTGAAAGTTCAAATTGCAGTGTGCTTTCAGTCCTTCCTGTCCTATCTTGTCATGTTGTTTTCTCCATAAAACGCGTTATTTCGTTTACCGAAGCGAATTGTTGTGCTATCGGATCTTCTACGTGTATCGATCGTTTCAAGATTTTAAATTCTACTTTATTATTGGATATAAATTAGTACTGACCCTTCTGACGTTTGTTTTAAGTATTTCAGATTCGATGAAATTCGAATTCCTTTGCTTTTCCTTACATTTTTGGTAAAACCTCAAAAAGTGTAGAAATCAAGTAGAACAAGTGTCGTTATAGTCAGACGAATAGTGAACGCGTACGTATATTCTGCAACAGGTAGGAGAAATTTCAAGGGACGATTGGACAAATGAAAATAAAACGAGAACCAGAAGTACAAAGATTAAAATTTCACTGAAATTTTTTAGCTGTAAACTGTTAAACGAACTCGAGTACTTTGTGAAAGTAGACCAGGTCAACGTACGGGTTGACAGTCGTCAAAAGCAGCGATGCATGGTTTCCAGTTTGCCTCGTGGAATCTGTGGAAAAGAATACTGCGATGCTTTTTATAGAAGAAATAGACTATTGATCGTTAAATCTATCTACCCTCGTTTAAATCCACAAAGGTATATTCGAATCGAGAAGATTTGTTCCTTTCCAGAACACAGACTCTCCGCCATAGTAATCCACAAACATATATACCGCGGTGATCCATAAAACAAATCCGTATACGTACTGCGATTGTGCACAGAAGAGTTTAGATCGAAACGGCTGAAATTGTATAATACACACGACTGTATACATACATCGCGATCTTCACTTCCGGAGACATCGAGAGGTTCGACTATAGCCTTCGATAAATTATTGCTCACCACCTCGACACACTTTCTGCCGAAATTTATTTCAGGTTAAAATAAAGAAGCATGCACGAATATTATTGCTCATCTCTTGGCAGAAGTTTTCGTTTCCCAGTTTGGAAATTGTTTGGAAATTGAAAAGTTGAAATTTAAAGTTTCTTTGGGTAAATTAAGAAATGCGTGGAGGGCAATAATTAAGGGTTAAATTAAAGAGAAAGTGGGCGCTATAGGCGCTAAGGGCATAGAGCACATTTCCAAGGGTTAACCCTTTCGATACGACTTCATCTTTGGCCACTATGCCTCCGTTGAACGGACAGTTTTATCGCGAATACGCTACCAGTGAACGAGACAGCTGCAACGCGAAGGCGACTTCACCGGATAAGGAGCGTAGCAGTTAAATTTTGCCATGTAATGTAACGAATTGGCGGGAAGAAATCATACTTTAACACGTTCTATAGTAAAAACACTATAAAATAGCTTAATAATATAATTTTTTGCGAATTCTTTACGGACGACTATAGTTGCCGTTAGTTCACAGCGAGCGTTCAAAGATGGACGACTATAGTCGCCGTTAGTTCACCAATGGACGACTATAGTCGTCGTTAGTATTGAAAGGAAAGATTCTACAGGACGATTGTTAACTGCCAACTGATAAGCTTGGGACGGAAAAGCGACTGAGCAGAAATGTCCTTGACCGGCCAATATATCCGGCTCAGACTATAGCCTCTCTCGTCGCCCTCGCCGCTCAGTACTCCTACTTTCGCCAAC
>NW_017100404.1:979958-984605 GCF_001263275.1 Habropoda laboriosa | reverse complement strand
CCTCCTTCCATAACCAACCACCATAAAAAACTTCTCAATTATTCTCGAGCAACATCGAAAACGTCTATACAACCATACAAATACACACCCTCTGCTTTTCCCGTGACGAAGACTAACCTCACCCAGCGATCCTGTCTAAAATCTCGAGAAATCGATCTAACAGTTCCCTCTCGATACACGTCGAATTGAATACGCGTTCGAAGAAAACCCGGCCTCGCAAGTTCGTACATCCCCTCGAACGTGGTAAATAGTTTTCATCCCACCGTCGATATAACCGCCTCTAGCCCGGTCAGTAGAATTCGAAAGGGCCCTTCTAATCGGTTTGCCCCTTAAAAGCTACAGGGAATTCAGTTTGGCGTACAGGGGTTCGACTGTTTCCGGCAATGAAGATCTTTAGAAACGTATGTATTCACTGAAGGGGATTGCGAGTGGCGCAGGGGGCGGAGGGGGAAGAGGTAGTAAGAGGGGTGTTGGTTGTGCGACGAGAGGGATCACCGGCGTGGCGCGCAGGGTAGCAGAGAGGCCACGAAACGGAACGGAGGAACCAATTTCAGAGAAGTGGCTACTGGCTAATGGCAATTAGGGGTTGTACGAGTGGCTGGTTGCGGCGGCGCATAAGCGTGTACTGAAATTTACGAGGCAGACCGCGCGAATGGGCAACGTGGTATTATGGATCGCGCTAGATACAACTGACCTTTTGTTTTCGGGCTCGATCGTTATTAAATTTCGACGAAGGAGAACGGCCGGCGGAATGGGCTTGTTTCGAGAGCTTCGTGAAATTTAGCGGAGCCAAATTGTAGACGCAGCTTGTACGGAAAATATTCGGACGCTGGCGTGGAACACCAATTAGGCACGGAAGAAAGTATTAATATTTTGATAATTGCGAATGTGAATGTTACTTGGAAGATTAGGTTCGGATATTAACAAAATGAGTGTTAAACACGGTTCACGAAAAAATACTAATGTTTTAATAATTATGAATATTATTTTTCTTGACTTGGAAGTTAGGTATTTAATATTTATCTATATTTATCTCGTTTTATTTGTTTATTGCTATACTGTTACATTGTATGAGTGTTCTGTTACATTATTAACAGTAAATTTTTTTAGAATAATTAATAATTCTTGGTTCCCCATCGGTATGGAAAATTGTGATCTACCATAATTTTTCTTCTCGTGAAAGAAGAAAAATCGGGTTGTAAAAGGTTGCACTATGAATATTCATTTTTGCTAATCAGACATAATTTCAATGTCTTATACAAAAATGCGTAATCGAGATGAAAAAATCGAGATACGTCGGTAGAAGGGGAAGCTTTTATCAGCGTCCGAATATTTCACCTTCTTCTCGGTAAATATATTTGGTAATTCTGCTCGATAAAACATCAGAAAACAGCGGAACAATGAACGTAAACACGATACAGTGCTGTGCTCGTTGCCGACATACATGCCTTATCCTGCGTGATTAAGGCGATCCAATATTGCATGCAATAATTGCAATCAATAGACGTTCCAAGATTTATCGTTGATGGAAATGGACAGGCGATACGTACGTATATGCGTTTACTGTGACAGATGTATACGTTCCAACCTATGAATTTCCGTGGGCAACGCACAAGCGACGACGTTAATAGGAAATTCAATATTCTCGATCATTCGTCCTGCGAAATTGCGTGATATAAGTAACTCGCGGTAATTGCAGGAAACGTTCGTGCACGATAAATCTGTATATCAGCGAACTGTAAACTGAATAAAGTGGAGGAGTGATTAATTTTGCATACTTTCATACGGTGAAAATTATCGGTGAAATATAGTTGATGAATTTTACACTTGGAAATTTAACATTTGTAAATTTGATTTTGAATAATTTTACAGTGGAACTATAACTTATACTAATTTTGCAAATCTTGAATGATTAATTGAATTGTGAAAATACCATAGATAATGCACACAAAAAATTCAGTTACAATTCCTCTGAAATATTAATTACAAGTATATTTGTCATGCATATATAATACAACAAAAGGAGTAGAAATAGTTTCAATTAGAATTTTGAATGAAAATAAAAATCTGAACTAAGTGAATCACGATGCTCGAATTTTTGTAACTTTGAACCACGTGAGATCTTAAATCTTTCGTTAATAAAGCTACAAAGCTTCTTCCATTTTAATGAAATATTATACAAATAGTATACAAACAGCCTATCAATATTATAAATTTAAATCGTGAATAAATTCGTACAAATTTTACAAACTTACATACAAGCTCTATGAATTTGACGTTTCATAAATTAGCGGACACAAGTAGTATAAGACAAAAATAGTCAGCCGCTGCAAGAGTACCGTCTGCTTTATCATCCTGTTCGTCACTTCCACGAGGCTCGTCATTTTCTCAAATCGTTCGCGTTGATCGCGAAACTCGGCGACTTTTGGCGCAGCGAAGAAATGAAATAATTGAGATTTATCGCTGTACTGAGTCGACAGGATTTTAAGGGTTTCTTCCAGCGTGTAATACGGTCTTCTTCGAGCCGCTCTCGCCTGTTTACGCGGCCGTAAACGTCTCGAAAGAGTCTTCTTAACCCTGAGCAACGTGATATTCCAGCAGGACGCGTGCTGTTTCCGGGTTTCTCTTTCCTTTCTCCAACTTTCAAGATGTTGCTTGCGAAATTGCGTCGTTTTGACCGCTCTTTACAGAATTTCCACGCGATTTTATCGTGGAATCGTTGTTCATTCGCGTTAGCTTAATGCCTCCACGGTTAACACACGTTGAACGTTACTGCTGCGTTTATAGTTTGAGGTGTGTGTTTCAAGGGTGATTTTTGAAGATAGGGCTGAATTATTAATTTAACAGACGCAGACATAATAGAAAAAGAGAAGGTTAAATTTATGTACTCGTTCTTAGGATTTGGAAAGTTTGATTTGTTTTCCATTTTTCAACGAAAATGTAAAATATCCTCCATTTTGTAACACTTTTACTTTTCAAAAATTGGAGAAAAAATCTGAAAGACTTTTCAAAAATTGGAGAAAAAATCTGAAAGTTACATTTATATCCTCCAAAAAAAAAATTGAAACTTTTCGTTGAATAATCACCCAAAAAAAAATTCCCCAAATTTACCTATTTTTAGACTCTTCAGGATAGTGTACCTCCTTCGCTAATCCTAAAATACGAATTTCGTTGAAACCTAACTCAGCAACTTATTAGTATCTTATTTTTATCAATTTTCCCTTTACAGTATTTTATCTATCGATTACATTATTTCCTTCTTTAATCCTTATTCCAGCTTTGAAAAAAGGTGCAACCTCTGTCACGAGTATTAACATTATTCTAAAGATACAAAATGAGTGTAGTCCCTTAAAGAGGTGCACCATCCAGAGACATTTTTATATTTAAAAAATTTCAGGGAAAGCCTGAAAGCTACGTTTATATCCTCCGAAAAAAATTGAAACTTTTCATTGAACAATCACCTACCAAAAAAATTCCCAAAATTTACCTATTTTTGGCGTACCTCCTTCCCTAATCCTAAAATACGAATTTCATTGAAGCCTAAGTCTGAAACAAGCAGCAGCAAAGAAGAACAGTGTTCAGTTTAAAAATGAAGACTAAACTAAGAAACGAACGAAATAGGAATGAGAGTGTCCATTAATCGCAAGGGTTGATAATGGCGGCATGAAAAAGCATCGCGCTAAATCACTATCGCGACGTGTATAAAGCATCCCGGGGGGGGGTACATGTCCGGGTGTTAGATATAGTTTAAGAAAAGCCCTGTCTTCATTCGCTAAACGCGTTCCACTAGTGCCTCCTGAAATTAGACATTCCCTTCTCATCGTCCCCTTGGATCTGTTCGTGTTATCCCGACGCGTGGAGCGCGACGAAAATGGGACGACGCGACGCTTCGCCGGAATAATTTGCAGTTTTCGCGAACGACGGGGAACGAAGAGGATAAGTTCGGAATCGGCGGTGCTCACATAAGTTAGTTAAAGTTAAGTTGCTCACCGGGAAAATTTGTTTTTGCAACTAGGTGAAAGTTATATGACGTGCTTTAGAACGAGCCGCGGCGAGTTAGGAATTTTTACGAGACTTTAATTCCTCCGCTTCTATTCAGTCCGGGGGGTGTTTATGCTTTCTCATTTGCCTCAGACAATGTTGCAATCGAGTTGCGCGTATAATGTCGCCGTGTCTCTCTGCGTTGTCAAGTGTGCCACTCCTGTATTACAGGAATGTGTGCTTTGTGTACGTGTTTATTCGTGAGAATTTGCCGGACTAAGGGAGTACAGTGTTGTGTCATGCGAGTGAATTTTCGGTAATTGGAAAATTTCGATTGTTTCGAAACAACGGTTTGTTCGTTGAGGGAGACATTTGGTAGGGCTGCTGAGTTGAAATCTCGTGTGATTATTGGAGTTTAGGTATAAAGTTGTAGCTTATAGCGGAGTGTGTATTTTATTCAACGAAAGAGAGAGTGTGTGTGTGTGTAATGAAGTAACGAGGATACAGGAGTTGGAGATATTGTAGCATTTGGTGATCAGTTTGACAAAGGAAATTGTGCGCTTTTTTCAAAGGCTATTGTAATTGATAATATTAAATTTATTTAATACAGTATTAGATTTTATCTAGCAAATTTAATTTTCAAGCGATTTCAAATAACTGTCAATA
>NW_017100404.1:958541-979895 GCF_001263275.1 Habropoda laboriosa | reverse complement strand
TAGGAAATTAACCTATTTGATTCTTATAAAATGGAATATTTATAATTTGATGTGTATGTATTGTCTACGTAAAATTTAATTTTATACGAAAGGCTTACAGTAAATTAAATGTACAATTTATTTTACAATATAATTGACTGAAATTGCGATATTAGACATATTTGTATAAGATATAAAAGAGCAGTTTGCTTTATCGAAAATTTGTCTAAAGAACTGGAAACTGGAACGGAATAGAAATTACCCAATATCACCTTCGATCTTCTGTATAAACTAGCAAAGTTTCAAGACAATCTGAATTTTGGAGGAACCAAAATTTTCTTCCCTGCCCCCAGGCAACTCGACGATGCATCGAATTTCATATTCAACACTTTGAAAATTGTAATTACTTAATAACTACAACAGCTGTGTTGAATTTCATAACCACACTTTGGAAATTATAATCACTTAATAAGTACCACAGCTATATTGAATTTCATAACCACACTTTGAAAATTAGAAGGGAAAAAAAAACTTAAAATTAAATCCAATGTGTTCGAAAAAGAAACACTGAAAATACTATCAGTGAAATTAACATAAAACAGCGAATCGAAAAATGTTGCTACCAAAAATTAAGTCAAATGTGTTGAGAATAAGAAATCAAAGTGGAAACATTGTCGTTGAGATGAACACACGACAGTTTCCTTTCGCGATCTCCTTTTATCGATCTTATAAGAAACACGACGTTCTGTCCTTTTTTTCCAGTAAAGCCACTGGTCGTGCAGATTTTGACGAAGGAGCCTCGAGTTTCCGCCGACAAGAAATACAACGTTGAGTGCAGAACGAGTGGTTCTGTGCCGAAAGTGATAATTACTTGGTGGAAGGCGAACAAGCAGATTAAGGGAAAGGTGGAAAACGTAAGTTTCAATCGTGAATAAATTCAACTAATTTCCGAGAAACATCGACAGAAAGCGTACATTTCATTCACCCGTAGATTTACCATATCGCGAAAATATTGTTCCGTCGGTAACAAAAATTGGTTTGTCCTTTATTCACGCGTCGTAATTTTGTCGTTCGAACGACCGGAATACAATGCTCGAGGAGAGGATTTCGTCGATATTAAAAACAATGGGAAACGTAATTCGCGATAATTAAAATCATTCCTGTGCTAATAATTGAAATTTTGTAATATTCAACAGCACGCGCCGTTTTATCTTTAATGCAATTTCTCTCCCGCGCCAATATTCTGATTGGAGTCTTGCTGTTCTCTCTCAGTCGCTGTACGTTGCCGGGATTATTTATTTGGCGCGGCGAATTTGGGCGAATTTGTTTGGACAAGCGTTGTTACGAGAATCACGTTAGAATCTCCGGGAATATATTTTTAAATGTGATTGTGATAAAAAGTGTATGGAAACGGTGGAATTACTTTGTTTATTATAGGTAACGTAAGTGAACATTGTGACTGTCAACGATAACAGAGTCAGCCGTGTTTAAAATCCCCTTTTTAATCGTGTCCAAATAATTGTAAGCAATGAAATGTTTTCATAGAGCAACAACGTTATTTTTATTGTCTAAATTCACTGCAAACACATTTTACCCATCAAATTTCGATCTTGTTAATGAGAAATAGTGGTAAATGTAGAGCTATGAAATATTTAAATAATTTTTCTCATTTCTAATCTTTCGTTAAAAGAAACAAATGAAAAATAATAGGAAATGCTTATTAATATGGAGCTATGAAATATTTAAACAATTTTCTCTCATTTCTGATCTTTTCGAATCTTCCATTAAAAGAAAAACAAAAAAATGTAAAATCACCTTTATTACCATTATTTGAAAGCTGTTGCACACTAATTGTCTTGTTTCCCAAAATTAGCTTAACCCTTTCTTCCTCCATTTTATCCATATTCTTATAACTTTTACAAAAAAAGTCTCCTATTAATAACACAAACACTCTGCTTCATACCAATTTAATAAACTATTATCCAATACAAATTTCACAAACTTCTATCCGAATGGCAGCCACTCAAGGAATGTCGATATCCAAGGAAGTTTCGTCGCGTTGAACTCTCACCTCTTTAACCGTGTTTCGCGCGGAAAGTCAAAAGTTCCATATTCACTCGTAAGACTTTCTCACTGCTACAACTGTCATAAAATATTCCTCTACGAATGCACTATATAGTTTCGTTCGAGAGACAAACTTCGACAGTTCTCCGAATGCGTATCGAAGAGTAAAAAAAAAAGGCGCGAAACGGGAAAACCACGAGCCTCCGCGAAATCAGTCGAATCGCGAAAGTCGCCAATCGAATCGACCGCGTTAGCGTTTCGAATTCAGAGTTAAGCGCGTGTCAGCGTGGCACGATTCTAAGGAGAATTTTCGAAATCGTCGAGCCACGAGAGTTCTCGCAGTTGACGACGATTCCATCAGGAAGTTAGAGGAACGAAGTTATTTCGTTTTTCCTACAAATGCTCCTTTTTCTCTTCTTCTCGATCGACTCGATCCGCGACACCTCCTTCGACGCTGACAGGATGAAAGTTCCAATTCACCGTACACTTCTCTCTCTCTCTCTTTCTTTCCACGCCCTTCGATAAATTACCGAAGATCCTCCACTTTCGTTTCGCACCGCGGTTTTTTTCTCTCTCTCTCTCTACTTGGAACGATTCTGCTTCACGTTTAAGTTTGTCTTTCGTAATCGTTGCACGGCTCGAAAAACGAATCTACTTTACCTGTGTTTCGAAGCAGAAACTAGTTGTTGCGAAGTTCTGGCAAGTTTGGATTTCGTTCTTGTCGCTGGAAGTACAGAAGGAAATCGGATGATTCTATGTGGAGAGCGATGCGTGAAAAGGAATGTTGAATTTATTTGGAAGCGAGTCGTTGAAGAGCGAATCAGAGTGTTCTTATAGGAGGAATGAATTTGATGCAATTTGTGTTGGAAACGGAATGCAAAATGAAATTGGAAATTGGTAAAATATAATTGAGATAAAGGAAACAAGCGACGCTGTATAATTAGGATAAACGCAATTCGTAACTGTTTATCGGTTCGCAGGAAAATGAACGAATCTCGCTCTTGTTTTCCCGATTTATAAGGTCTTCGCGACCCGCGCTCGCTCTCTTCGCTACACAAACACACTCGCTCTTGTTTAATAACAACGAACGTCGGAGGCCACGGCCCCCGTTTCGCCTATTTGTATCGCATGGATTTAAATAAAACAAGTTCGACCGGCTCGCTCTGGTCATTGACCTCTTACATTTGTATGTACGAGGGTCATTCAACCAGGGTCGTGAAATGTTCAAATAAGAAGTAGGATACTTTCGAGAATTGTAAGTTTCTTGTTTATTTCAAGGTGTTGGATTATTTGGAGAAATGAGTATGTGTCTGTGTAATAGTAACAGCAAAAATGATCAACATACTGAGGCAGATTAATATAAATATGTATAAATGACATAGTAACCGTCTGTTTAGTATGGGTGACGCTGATATGTTTTTTTTTCTCAGCGTCTTGTCGATGTTTGTTTGATTGATTGCGTAGCGACGTGCCTTCCTCGCGTATCAAAAATAAAGAAGATTCATAATTAAAATAATATCTTTTAATTTATTACCATAAATTCTAATACAAGGTAACAGCTATAGTTAGTTCTCCACTAATTAGTACTTACAGGGCTATTGAAAAAATTGCAGGATCCTTCGTTACATAGGCGAAACAAGCTTTTCCATACGTGTGCAGTATTAATGTAACAAACTATTAAAATAATAATTGGTTGTATTAAAGAGGACGAATTAAGTCTGAAATTCAAAATTATAATCTTGTCCAATAGAGCTCCTGTTCAGAATAATTTTCCTTAGTAAAATGTAACATAATTATCCAGCTACCGTGAGAAATAATTTGAACTCACTTGAATTTAAGAAATATTTTACAGTGTTCGTATCAGGATTCTTCTCCAAATCTGTTCAAAAGCAGCAGATTTCTTAGAAACATTGTGTGGAATTGGTTTAATAATAAGATGTGAGTGATGGCGTGAATGAATTGAATATATCGTATGGTCTCGAGATTTGGTGAACGAGCGGATCATACATGGTAACTGGAGGTAAAAACATAAGAAGCGCGTTGTTATTGATATCTGCGAGTACGTGAGAATTTATTGCGAGATATATTTAGAGAGGGACAATCAAATTATCATTATTTCTTTTACGTGTGTATATAGTTACTGTTGTTATAAAATATATTCCTATTTAACTTGTTAACAAGTGTTATACAACCACACATTGCACTTGTGTACTGAAACAGCAATATTTTATATTAACAAGTAAATCTTATCCAACACAGTTCCTCTTCAAAACAATTTCCCTTGATAAAGTGCAACGCAAAATAACTTTCACCTGGATTAATCGATGAAAAACATTCGACAGCCTTCATCTCGACTCAAACCTCGTTCACAACACAAAATCGATCGAAAATCTTTCTAATGACGCTCCTCTGACGCACGCATCGACATCATCCTCGTGGAAAGAACGAGGGTACAAATCGCAGGGCGGCATAATCCCGTGGAAACGTCGGTGCCTAGAGACTAGAGGGTTTATGAAGCGAGAGCTAGAGCCACGAAAGATCTGATTCACTTTGCATCACTCTCGGAAGAGATTTCCGCAATTTCTGCGCGGATAAGTTTCACCGTCCGCGTGTATCCGGTGGGCGCGCGATTCTGCCCGTCGCTCCTGCACAATCTCCCTGCAAGATATATCGACGCCGGGGTTCCACTGTCCGAAGAGCTTTATCGGGAAATTCGATCGCGTAGCAACGAGCCGAATCGAACCGGCTACGCGGCGAAGCTTACTCTGGAAAAATGAGAGAGAGGAATCGTCAGCGCGTGGCGTCAGCGAGACGAAAAAACGAGCGAAATAGAGAGTAAAAGGCCAGTCAGATAAAAAAGATGGAGAATGCGTGGAAGCTCGCGACATTCATCCCGACGAACCGTTACTTCCATTCATCGTTCTTGCGATACCGATGCCCGGGATACACGACTTGGTTTTTTTCTTCTTCTCGATATGCATGCCTGGTGGCGCTATCATTAAAATGACATTGCGGAAACGGAAGGTTACACGGTGGTGGGCGTTAAAGAGAAACAGAAAGCTCGAATCCAGCCGGTAGACAGTCATCGACCTGTCTCTCCTTTCTGCTCTACTACCCCTTTCGGCCACCATTTTCCTCAATTCCACGCGTCTGCATCATAAATACCGAAAAATCGTTAATCTCCTTTTCACTTCCCTCCTCCTGTCCGCCCTTTTATTTTCTCATCCCTCTTGTACCACGGTGGAAGGGGAGGAGAGAGTTGCGAGCCGGTATCCGAATGGATTTTCATATTAAACCAGTGACAAATCGGTCGGACGCTTTCGTTAATGCTCGAGGCCACCATCGCGTGTGAAATCTGTTTACTGTTTGATTGCCTGAATTTGGTGACGTTAATCTTGCCGGGATTGAGGGATGGTTTGTAAAGGGGTGGATAGAGGTTAATGGGAAACACGTAGAGAGGAAGGTGTTTGGTAGAGACGATGAATGTACTGTCCAGGATGGCACACCGATAGCATAGTGATTAAAAGCTTGGATCCTGGAAGGTTGAAATATGCTGATTTTGTTGTAAGATTCATTACATTTGTGCTGTTACGTTGATGAAAAGATAGTGGATGTAGTAAGATTAGTCGAAGGTTCAAAGTGTTTTTTCTTTCGGTGACGAAGTGTATGTTGATGGAGGTACTTTGAAACGTGGCATAATTTTTTGGAATTTGAGAAATATTGAATTGATACTTTTGCTCATCTTCTTGCTTATTTTTCTTTTTCTGTGTCCAACCCTAGCGTTATTTTACATTGAAACAGTCAAGAAATCGAGTAACTATTGTACGCGGTTTTGAATTTACCGCAAATCGATCGCCTTCTTTCCAATAAATTCGTAATTTTCGTGTCTAATCTTAGTTTAATTTTGATCACAAAATGTATTGTGTGTTTATACGCTATTTTACACTGAAACAATCAGAAAATCGAATAACTATTAAAATAATCTTCATCATTATATCAGAGTTTCCTCTCTGAAAAAATATGGCAGCTTTGAGTCGACAAAGTTGTCCAAATTTTGTAAAAAAAGACACCGAATTAACATAAATTTTGAATAATAATATCATTTCGTAAGTCGTTGCACAACACGCGTTGTACATGCATTCGATCGTTAATAACGTTGGAATTTCCTGTTATTGATAGTACACGGTGGAAAATAATCAGAGTCTCAGCACCTTGAGTTACGTGCCAAACATTGACGACGACGGCAAATATCTGACTTGTCGAGCGGAGAACCCTTCTATTCCCGAAAGTGCTTTGGAAGACAAGTGGAGGCTGGACGTACAGTATGAGCCAGTGGTGACTCTGAAGATGGGAGAGACCTTGAATCCGGATGATATCAAAGAGGGCGACGACGTATACTTCGAGTGCTCAGTCAAGGCTAATCCAAAAGCGTACAAGCTTGCCTGGTTCAAAGACGTAAGTACCGATACAATACACGTCCTTCAGCTCTTACTCTAAGATAAATAAATTGTCGTTTCAATCTGGAAGAATAGCAATTTTTGGATTCTTATTTCGAATCTTTGGAAAATGTGATCTTAAATAACTGTTTCTCTCATCTACTCTGTAGGCTAAAAGAAATGCCACTGTGTTAATAGTAATTTTAATTTTGTAAGATCTGAAAGTTTCAAGTGATGAATTGCATTAATTTTTCAAATTAGATTTTCCGGTGGTAGTTTTTATTTTCGTTAGAAATTTTTTTATGATTTGCGACAAAAATTACATACGTTTTGTAAATTATTATATGGGATAAATTTTTAAGAATAACGTTAGATGTTAATCTTGGTATTTGCTGAATTTTAAGCATATTTCAAATGCTTGCAAATAAAGGGTGTACGTATAGTAATATTTAATAGGAACGAGATATTGAAGCAAAGTGGCGCTATTTGTTTCAGGGCAAAGAATTGAAGAACAATGCTACGGTGGGTATCGTCCTCAGTGATTATTCTCTGGTTCTTCAGCGCATAACCCGATACTCGGCGGGTGATTACACTTGTCTTGCTGCCAACAGTGAGGGAAAATCTGAGAGTAACCCAGTGACTCTTCAAATAATGTGTGAGTTTACAGATACCTTTTTGTCAATTTCTGTTCATTTTACTCACTCTTACATCTAACAAGTTTAACAATAATTCTTTAGTATACCCACTTCTTTATCTTACGCAAATTTAAAAATTACTCTATTTTAGGGGCAGTCGCTATTTAATTTACATGATAAATGCAAATTGCAATTTATTTAAAATTGACGAGCAAATGTTTGTCAAAGTATCTAGTTTTCCTAGAATATTTAATTCAGTAGAATTCTTCGCGAATAATTTTTGTCTCGCGTTTATAAAAAAATTAAATCAATTTAGAAGGACATAATCTTCTTCCCAAAAATACACAAATAATTCTTCTGTTTCTACCTGGAGAATTATAATTATAATTCAAATAACGAGCACACTTTCTCAGCTTCGATTCTCTAGAATTCCAATAGACCAATTAAATCATTTTCCACAATGGTACAACATAATTTGATTCTCAAAATCACCCAAATAATTCTCCTTATCCTACCTAAACAACGACACAAAGTGTCTTCAAGTAACAAACACACTTTTTCAATTTCAACAGATGAATACCTCGTCTCTACGTCTACTAACCAAAGTAAATCCAGTTCGTCTCGGATCCCCCGCTAATCGAACTACGATTGCCACCACGAATTAACAAACGTCCCCCAATTACTGCAAACGACCGATGAAACTTTGTTGAAACAACGATCCAAGTAAAATTTCATCCAAGCAACAGTAGTCGACACTATCCCACCTCCGCGGTTGTACAAAAGCGTCCGGTTTGCCTAATCGCGAACCCTGCCACTCGTTAATCACAAGAACAACAGAAGAGGTCGCGAATAGAATTGCGGTCTCGAGCTTGATATTATTCCCCGGACCAATTCCCTAATTTGCCAGCTCTCGCCTCGGCTGTTCGATAATTACTTAATCGATGGCAAGTAGCGGCCGAGTACACGTTCTCCCGGAATTGGGAGAATCGAAGGGGTCTTTCTGGCGTTTGGAGAATCGGTGAGAAATGGAGCGTGAAAGGGAAGGCGGGAGCAGAAGGAGTAGAGGTAGAAGAGGGTGAGAGGAGATAGAGAGAGGGGTGGATAGTTTTCTGTAAAACACACAGCACGAGTTATTCTATTAGAATGGTCGGCAACGGTGGTAGTAGCCCCGGCGTATCTGCATCTTGTAAATGACCTAAGAGGGAAGGAAGGGCTGTGATGCATATTCAATATATGTAAAGCGTAACTGAATATTCATGTGTGGGTGAACGCAGCCTGGCAATGTGCTAAGCCAGGGACCAACGGTGGGGATGGGCACAGAACTAAAGGGAACCACGAATCCATCCTAATGTTTTTACCCTCATCCTCAGACGACGTTGGACCGCTGCCATTGATCCTCCAGCCCGAGTCACTCAATAATTTCCAAGACTGCGCCACTTCTAGCTGACGAATTCGGTTAACTGTGTATCCGGACGTTCAGTTGTCAGGATTTTTTTTTGACATTGTTAGATATTATTTATCTGCGTAAAATTTACAGAAGAAAGTTAGCAACTTGAAGAATGTTTTAGTATGCAAATTAATCGAAGTGAGGTAATTATTATTACAATTACAAATCTATGAAGAATTAGTAGCAAATTCAATATTGGCGGAAATTTGAATATACAATATGTTTCCGAACTGGTGGTACAAGCGACAAGAGGGTGACTCTACGTGCAAAAATAAGTGGGAAAAGAAGAATAACATTTTTTCGTATCGGGCTTCGTTTCCGAGTAAATCAGCGTTGAATATTTACCAAATATTTTTTCTATATTTACTTTGAGTTTTACACTTGTTTCGTAGTACAGTAAATTCTCTACAAGAGTCGGTAAGTTTGGATTCTACAAGTGACAGTATAGATGGTCCTACACCTAGGTCTGCGTCATTGCTGCGCCCATGTTATCTCGCTCGCAGTCAGTCAAGCGTGTAACGCTACACCAGTCGGTTTCCTTTACGAGATTTCACGGCTCGACAAATCATAATAGAAAAATATAATTTCTTTAATTTTCCTTTTTTCATCTGGAATTTTTTTTAACATTTACTTATTACCACGTTCACTGTCACGCCAGATTTACAGGTTGCTGTCAGGCGGCCACAAGAAAATACATTTTAAGCATAGGATTATAGTATTATGCTTTATAATTTTTGTTTTCAATTGAAAATAATATCTAGCTAGCTATGACGTTCAAAATTTTTAGTTGACAACATTTATTTTATTTTAATTATTCTAAACATTTGAGGCACTCCAGTCACTGATGATCACCATGGCCATATCGAGGAAACAATTTAATGTTAATACTTATTGAGTGATTAATTTAATTTCATAATATAGCGCTTTGGTTGAATTACAAAAACAAATTGCTAAAAAATTACATTAAATACCTGTACACATTATCCGTCGAATGTAGAGGGAGAGTCGGTCTACCTCCACGTAAAAAGAAAAAAAATGTAGAGGCGATTCCACAAGTGTCACTAAAATGTAGGGTCGATTCCACTAGTGTCAGTACAAGTGTTACTGTACTTTGTCCAGTTTGGTGAAGAATATCGTTTAAATGCAATAGAAGTTTACCTGTGTTTTTCTGAATTTCAAAAATTCAGGCAGAATTGTAAATATTATACTGTCTCGCAACGTAAATCCTATGCTTAAAATGTATTTTCTTGTGGCCGCCTGACAGCAACCTGTAAATCTGGCGTGACAGTGAACGTGGTAATAAGTAAATGTTGTTCAAATTATGTCTTGTTTTATGTCATTTTCATGAGAAAAATCTCGTTAATATGTTAAGAAAAATTTCGGGATAAGAAAACGTAAAATTAAAAAAGTTGATATTTAAATACCTTGGTTGTCTCGACTCACCTTTCATGCTTATCTTTTATTCGCTGTCCTTGTCTACGTTCATCAAACTACAAAGGCGGGCGCGAGGCTGGAAAACGTAGTCCCTGACTCTGCGAGTGTCAGGTTTAGCTTCCTTGCGGTCTGACACTTGTGGAGAATATACTGTACATACTTCGCTACATAGTGGTTTTCAGTGAATCTAAGAAGCATTTTAATCGAACCCTCTATCACCCTGTGTAACTTGAAATTCACATATCCATTTATCTATATTTTCGTTTGTTTATTGTATTATCAGTCAATTTTTTTACAATCATCAATCCTTGCTTTTCAATTTTAATTTATAAATATATAAAATTCTAATCAACTGTAACTTCTCTTCTCGCGAACGAAGTAAAATCCTTCTGATTTGATGAGTTGGGTTCTGATTCTGATCTGAGTACATGAATAGTTTCGTACAATTTAAAAACTAAATCTCACAGTATGGCTGCAAGTGTATCCCTCTTCGTCTGCTGCTTAATCTTCGAAAGAGCCGTTCGGTGTAATTTATCCTGCTAATAGCTCGACAAGTAAATTCCACATAATGTACACCTTTCCTGTAAAGAGGCAGCCCGTAAGGCAACATTTCACGCATCTCGGTTAACATCAAGCGGGTGGCTAATGCGTACTAATGAGTAGTCGAGTGCTGTGCATTTCAATCGACAAATGCAGTCCCGGCGATACGTCGAGGCACCCGGTATCGTCGACTTCTCGTATTGGTAATTAATTCGGTAGTGCATTAAACGCATCAGATTGAAACGGAGCCGTCTGGTGATCTCGTGCGTCCGTCGTAAATCATCTCCCGTGCCATTTGGAATTTCCGTATGCCATGGCCTATTGCAAATACCGATGTCAAGGGAATTTCCTATTAGGCAATCGATCGAACCAGCCACCGGTTCAACGGTGTCGGGCTTCTTCTTCCGTTTCACGCGTTCACATCTCACATTTGGATATTAAACGTTCTCCCTGGCACTACCACTTTCGTTCTTTCCTTTCTGCGAGCATTCTTCAACGGTGATTCTTTGGAGAGAAAAGAAAATGTGTGGGTAAAGAGTAGTTCGGATTGAATTCTTCGCAAAATTTTGGGGAAATGCGGTGTTTGCGTTTGGGGATGACGATCGATACTTCGATTTTTGGAGGTTTTGTTGAGTTTAATGTGAGTAGTCCAGATTGAATTCTTCGAAGAATTTTGGGTAAATATGGTGTTTGTTAAGGTTGGTTAAGTTTAATATTTAAAATTATTAAAGAGAAAAATGTGTCCATGTCGTTGTTTAAGGGAATATTATGAATTGTGTGAATTTGTTAAGTCTAAAATGTATTCAGATTCAAAATTAGCTTGAAAGAGTAGATTTACTATGATTCATGGAAAGATGTTACTTCTGATGCACCATTTAAAGAGTAATTTATCGACACTTTGCATATGTTAATTAAATTCTTGAGGAGAAGAAGCTGGATTTGAACATCCGTTTAATTTGCAACTTTCGAAATTTCAATTGGTTGAAACGTAGACTGTTACTGTAACAGTGCAGTAAATTTACATGAACATCGTTTATACTTAACATAACCAATCTTTCTATCCTATAAAATTGATTGTTTTCATACTCTTCCGTTTACTTTTCTCACATTTTAATATTTGACATTGCGTAGAAGTGAAAATATCGACTAAAAATTTCGAATAAAGGAATTTCCTGATAATATGGATAATTTGTAAAAATAGGTATTTTTGAAATGGAAATTCTTGTCTATATTCTAAGGATGGAATTAAATTGATACGATTCGAGAGCGAATGTTGGAATGCAAAGTAGCACAACTTAAGCATTCCCGAAGCTTTGACATTTCTGACCCAGTTAAACGAATCGAAGAGGTAACAACGACTAATTCTCCGAAGAACAATTCATTTTCAGCGCGGGATACATGCTCGAGCGATAAGTGATTACCTCAGCAAGTGTCAAGTTACTCTCGAATTGGTTAAATTGCACGATCTATGCATAGACGTTTAGAGCATTGAAACGTAACTAGACAAGTGTTACACCGTCCAGCTTACCTCTATATTAGGTCAATTGGATCTGGATGACTGTTTCAGTTTATGTTACATTCTTACGGCTTCAGATTTGCAACACACGTTCGATCACATTAACACGAAATTTTACAACTCTAGTCATCGTAGGAACTCGCATTTTAAATCGATCATTCATATTTTTTTTTGTTATTAGATATAAATTATTTGTTCGCAAAATGTATGAAAATAACAATAATAATAACAGTTGTAGTATCGGGGCCTCCATGCCCAAATAGGAAACCTCGAAGGGAGAATAGAGAGGGAGTAATTGGCGTAACGCGCAAAGCCTCGGTTTAATAAGCCGAAGGTCCCGGGTTCGATTCCCTGTTGGCTACCTAAAAATTTTTCCGTCGATTCCTACATTTTTATCCTCGTTAATCTTCACGTGTACCTCATATCTCATTCCCCAAATACTTTCATCATTACAAAATATCAAAATAAACCAACACAAAAGGATTTTTCTATTCTCCAATTCTCACACTTAACGCGATTATCCTGAGAAAATCGTTAAACGTTGGAATAAGAAAGAAACGTGCGACGGTGTGGTTTTGCAGACGCGCCAGTCTGCAAGGAGGGTAGAAGCGCTGTGGTTGTTGGCGCGCTGAAGCAGGAGACCGTATCGTTGGTTTGTTCCGTGGAGAGTCATCCGGCACCGTTGACTTTCCACTGGACATTCAATAATTCCGGAGAGCTGGTGGAGGTTCCTCATTCTCGTTACTCTCACGTGCCAGCGGCCGGGACACCGTCGGTCGCCGAAAGCCTGAAGGAGTACCAACAATTCCACGGGTCCAGGCTGAACTACACACCCGCAACGGAAATGGACTACGGCACGGTGGCGTGCTGGGCGATCAACCAGGTTGGCAAGCAACGAGCTCCGTGCCTCTTTCAGGTAAATGCACTTCTCTCATTCCTCTTCGGGATGCCCGGGCAGCTTGCGAATTTTCGCAATCGTCTGAACACGCAATATCATTTAGAGTAAGCTGAATTTTCTAACAGTTTCGCTTCGTAGTAAGTATGTTGCGCTGATTAAAATTGGTTTACTAATGCTCTAATACGGGTTCTTACTTTTGTTGCGCCCATAAAGGTGCGCTGGTATTGCTTTACCGAATGAAAGTCGAAATGAAGGAAATATCATTTGTGGAAAGTACAGAGGTAGATATTATGTCGAATTAATGAAATAATATACAGGGTAGGCTGTAATTATTTTTGGTACCTATCGTTGTAGAAGATTTTCATGCATCGTTTAAATGGATTCTAATTCTGGTTTTATTTTTGAAAGTTGCCTATATTTTTTTAATCGAATGTATGTGTTTTTCTCTGTTGTATGTTGTAGTCTAAAATTTTAAGTCAAATGTGAAACTTCCTTTCATTTCTAAATTACGTGTAAAAATTGTCTCGTACCACCGTAGCTAAGTAGAGTGTCCATATTACGTGTGTTACAGAAATTTTAATTTTTCAACATGATATCGTAACTCGCGAGAGAAAAGAATTTTATATTGGAGTTTTCCAAACAATTGGAAATATGATTGAATATAATTTCGATTAAAAGTCACTTTCTCCTGATGATGTAAAAGTGAAGCGTAATTTTTGCACCCCTTAAATGTCTGTTAAAGTAAACACAGTCAGACTCTTGTCTTTTTCAAAGTGCAATTTTGAAAGAGCAGGAAACAGTTCGATCTACCAGGTTTTTGCGAGTGCTGCAGTTTTTATTACGGCTCGCGTGTCTGCTATTTTATTTCTGACACCTCGCAGGCGATACACAGGGACAGAGTAAAAAATTCGACTTTGACTTTTCGACAGAGTTGCACGTTTTGAACATGAACACGATTTGACCATTTTCGAAGTGATGTCGGTGGAACTGTGTGCGTGTGAGTTACGATATCTTTCGAACGAACGAACCGAGGAAAATGAAACTTGATACGTGACTTTAGCTCTGCTAACAGAGGAACGCCATTGTTGCAACTGGAGGGACATCAGTTCCATCACAGAAATACTAAAATATTGCTTTTGCCGTTCGAAATCCTCGAGTAACACATTCAACTTTTAACGTTTAAATTTTATTCCTGTGTGCGCTTCTTTCTTCAAATTTTGTACATGTCAAAAAGTAGTCTATGAATGTAATTCTACATTTTGGAAATGAAATATATCACATTTGTGCGATAAACCTAGAGTTATATGATACTTTTGCAAAAGATTTATTTGTGACTTCACTGTTCGATGGAATTTTTTAATTTTCCAACCATATTTACAACACACGTTGACGAAGCAAAAAAAAAAAGTTTGACACAAATATAAAAATTTTTTTAAAAGTTCTGGGCGTTGATTTGAAGCTTCCCTTACTGTCATACTTTCAGAAATAAAAAAAAAAATGATGGTTTTTCTTGGTAAACGTGATAACAGCTTCCTATTAAAGGTGAGGTGGGTGAGGAACGTCGTCACACTGTTTTCACCTCAATTATTAAAGTATAAGTGTATGGTCGCATAGGCGTACAATTTGTCCAGAATATACAATCGTTTACGTTGTTGATTGTCCCGGCGGAAGCGGTTCGGCGGGTACGTCGCGATTGTCGGTAAAGGAACCAACTCTCGTGGTGTAGGCGTACTGGGTTTTTATTGTAGGAGGTGATCTAATGAACTTTACTCAAATCAGGATGTCGTGCAAAGTAGTTTATTTCGAACTCTTCGGCGTCCGTCTATTACGGAAGCTAAGAACCGACTCCCGTCGAATGGCAAAGATATCGGTGGGCCGAACCGATGGGTCTGGTGTTTGTGACTCGCCAAGAGGCGCAGGCCAAGCCATAAACCGTCCCAAAATGCCTACATTATATTGTTAGGACAGGGAGACAAGAGTAGCGATAGATAAAGATAGAAGCGGAGAAAGTGGTGGAAACGGAAAATTCGTTCGTCCTCGTGCGAACCTGGATGCCACATGTGCGCTTCTTAGGCTACTCGAGGACGAAGGCAAGTCTTAACCCGGGGAGAGACAAAAGAACGGAAACTAAAATCTGAAGGAGTTGGAAAAGAGACAGTTCGCGTGGAAGAATAGAACGAGGTTCGGTAAGGGTTTGTTGACGACGACGTACCCGCCACAAAGGTATTTTTCGAAATTTCGAGAAATATAGAAATAGTGGTAAATTCAAGGGAAATTAAATTTATCAGTCTTGTAATTTTAACACTTCTTCTGTATTAAGAAATACTTCAACTCTACTGTCACTTTTACCTCAATCCAATCTATCAATTGACAGCTGTTTTACATTTAAATCTCCCATTTCGCGGTAAGAAACTTAAAATTCAGTTTCAGCAATTTCAAATCTAAATACCAGCAGAAATCTTGCCAATACCAAAGGAAGAGTGCATATATCAATATCCCGTTGAAACGCATTCCTTCGTCAATATCTCGAATGATTGATGTTCGATGCAAAGTTGCCAGTTGGATCAGCTCAATTATCCATTAATCAAATATCCGATTTCCCGCGAAGTATACGAGCGCGTTCGATACGAACAAAAGGAGAAGAAAGATTGAAGAGAGCTCGGATACGTACATACGTGTGCACATAGGAATCTTGGAAGGTAGAGGTTCATTTATGATTGAAAAAATCAGCAGCAAGGATTGGTTCGATTACAGAGAAATGCGGACACCGTTTCACCGATATACGTTATTCGAATTCGACCGGGCTTCGTTCCAGATCGGACGCGCAAACACAGAATTGCTTTTAATGGCTCGAAATCGAATTTCTTTGAGAATGGAAAATGTTCAGTCCGTTTTCAGCGAAGAATATCTACGAGCGCGGTGTAAATAATTTAAGGTGAAAATCGGTCGTGCATCTGTAACGAAGGAAATTACTCGAGATTTCTAGTTAAGAGGTTAATTAACCCTTGTAACGTTCACCCAACGCTTCCTCGATGAAACTTTTATTTCTACGGTGCTTAATTTTCACGTGAAAAGAATCGTTGTTTTTCTCCCTTAATTAATCTTACATTTCTCGGAAGGAAATTAATTCTCGGAATATTATTTATGTTTATCGTTTGGTGTTTTGCATTATTATGGGTAAAGCGGAAATGGAAATATGTAGCTTCGAATTTTATGCGCTTTTATTTGCTATTTAAGTTTTCTTTTACATTTTTTGCCTTTGTATAGCGACTCTTTTAAGATTTCTATTTAACTTTATCGATCTTGTAGTATCGAGCACTTTTGTCTTTTAGATATTACCAATTTCTTCTTATTCGCAATACTTAAGCTTTTTTTTTGGAAATGACAATTTTTATTTATTTATGATTACGTCGACTGGAAGTATAAGAATTCGTTTCTTATTAATTAACGTGGTAACAATCGACGTTAAATTTTCAAATATCGATTTTAGGCTGTTTTCGCAAATCATCTCATTTGTCAAATCGAGATTTACAGTATTGACCTAACCGTTCTCCAGAAAAGTGAATACAGTAATCTTCAAGAAACTAAATCGACCTGCAGTTCTTACTGAAACAATAAAATGTGCAAAACACCCGAGCGAAAACTCCATTCTGCAATTTTCCCGAGAAATAAATCCGGTAATCTTTGAGGAAATAAATTGGGGTGCAGTTTTCGGTTAAACAATAAAATGCAAAGGAGAAGCAAGCGAAAACTCCATTCTGTGATTCTCCGGGAAAAATAAATCCGGTAGTCTTTAAGAAAATTAATTGGGGTGCAACTTTTTTTTTTTAGTTAAACAATAAAACGCGAAAAAAGCTAGCGAAAGCTCCATTCTGTAATTCTTCGCGTAAATTAATGCCCGTTATCGCTGGGAATAAAGGATAAAGACAGAAGCGGGCGAATACAGGAGATTTACCACGAGTAAAAACACTTTCGCAATGCTAATTACGTTCACGTAACACATCAATCAAATCTACGTGTAGATTAGCTTTTGTCGTGTTAATCCCAGTTTCGACAACCTGTAATTTGTCTTATCAATCGGGGTCATTAGTGTATGCAACAAGATTAGGTGAAGAATTTTTATCATTAGTTCATTCATGGCCACGAATGCTTACAGTAATGAATGTCTATATGACGTTACGTATAGGTTTCAATCAACCCCATCAATCAAGCCCTATCAATTAATTAAGTCAACACAATACCGCATGATTGTTACATTGATCTGTTCAATCTAAGCGTAGTTATATCGATCATGGAATACCCTATATGCATGTACACACACGCACATACGTACTTCTACACACTTGTACAAACGTGTGTTAAGTTGGCAAACTTTTCGACAAATTCCAAAACGAGCTTTATCGATTTTCGACATGATCCATTGAGAATGCATTCTCGAAGATTTTCATGACGATTTTCTGTCGATTAGTTATACTATGTGATCTCTAACAGAAATATATGCAGAAAATATTGTAAAATAGAGGGGAAAGAGACAATGGTAAGAGAAATTGTAAATTTTCGTCTGAGAGAAAGATTTATCAAAAAGGAAAAAATATTCGAGCTTAGATTAATTCGTGGTATTTTTTATTTAAATTGATATTATTGTTTATCAAGGGCAAAGGTTTCGTTAAATAAGAAAAGGCACTGTTCTTTTTAATTTTATTCTTATCACTGTTCCTTTTAATTTTTTTAAGTAAAAGTGAAATCGTAAAGGTGGAAGGAGGGCTCAAATTTAACACGAAACTTAGTTACGGCAATGTAATTTCTAATTACGCCCTCACACCTTATTACGCGCTAACTGCAACGCTCTGTATCCATAGGAAGCCGAAACGCAGTAATACAAAATATCCTCGGCGTATTCCATAAATCCGGAAGATAACATGAAATATTCGAAAGTCACGGAAACTCTCACGCCTCGATATTCAATTTTCAGACATAAATGTGCATACTATATCTTTCATAAATTTTCCACAGCCGAACTTCTCGTAACATAACTCTGCTGCTGCCGCAACATGTTAAATCGATGTTCTCCAAAATGGCAACGAAACATTCCTATACAGAGTGCGCTCTGTGAAGCAGGCCATCTAGCTCTTGTTAATTTAAAAAATGATCTCGAAGGGTGTTCCGTCGCGCAGGTACGGAACGCATGGGGTCTTCGTTGACCGGGTTTATGGCACGCTCGCACCAGAAGGTTATTTTTGAGAACAAAGACGCTTCGTAGCTCCGCGAAAAGATAAGTCATTTCTTACAGAACAATGCCTTCAGAATTTCGACTTATCCGCGTCCTCAATAACCGAAGACGTGTCATAAACCAGGTATGGTGGTCAATCCACACGTGCCTATAACGGTACTTTCGGCCGAGGGTTGACCTGGCGGGAATTTCCGACGCGTCACCGAAGGACAGCGAAGATTCCTTGACTGACTCTCAGTCACCTCGTGAGCTTCTTTCTCACCCTCTTCTTTTTCCTGATTGGTTACCCCCAACTTATTGGTTGTAACTGTTCCGTCGCGCAGGTACGGAACGCATGGGGTCTTCGTTGACCGGGTTTATGGCACGCTCGCACCAGAAGGTTATTTTTGAGAACAAAGACGCTTCATAGCTCCGCGAAAAGATAAGTCATTTCTTACAGAACAATGCCTTCAGAATTTTGACTTTCCCGCGTCCTCAATAACCGAAGACGTGCTATAAACCAGGGTTCCTAAAGGGTCAATCCACACGCGCGTATAACGGCACTCTCGGCCGAGGGTTGACCTGGCGGGAATTTCCGACGCGTCACCGAAGGACAGCGAGGATTCCACGCACCCGCAGGTAGGGCCCCACTCCTTCCAAGGAAAAGCGCGCTAAGGGCGCAACGGAAGGATGAGTGACACTCAAGGGGCACGTTGATTGGTAATTTGTGCGTACGTGAAAAACCAATCAGCGTGCCTTCTTGCACTTGACGGGGGAGTCACTGCGGACTCCAGAAAAATTCGGCGATCGAGCGACAGATTCGAAAAGGTTCTATCGAGCGAACACCGTTAGATCTCCAGCCGTTCGAGGAGACATCACGCACATTTCGAGTCGCGATCGAACACTCGAGCTATTTAAAACAAGTCGTCAATCGTTTCGTGACGTACTCTACGTTTGCTACGTTCCGAGCAAAACAAATTTGAACTAGTTGCCCAAAATTAATTTGGCGGGTAACAGTCGCGACCGCGAGCTTCCTTTTGAACATCGCAAAAGAACGCGACGCGACAAAGGGTGAATAAGACGAGACACTTTTCTTCTGTTATTTTCATAGTCAATCGTATTTTTTTACACAAATCTACATGGACTGGATTGCGATATGGTATTCCCAAGTTGCTAGAAAAATGGCAAAATCTCGTCAACAATGGTTATCAATCTGTTTTCGTTCTCTTTAAGGAAAACGTTGATTGTACCCAAAAGTCGGAAAGAATTAATTTCTGCACCTAATATTTTTTGACACCGATGCGCATTTAAGCGTGCATAGTAATACTGCCTTAACCCTTACGTCAATAATGAATTCTCATCTAAGATATTTTATCTTCTCGAGAAAACATTTGAATATCCGGCCAGATGTGTTTGCTTTGTCGTCGAATCACTTTATACGGTGGATTTTACGAATTATCTTTATTTGTTGATAGTTTTTTCTTTACACTGTGGTTTTGCGAATATAAAGTGTACGGCCTAAACTGCCTTGTTATTCAATGCTGACTGAGTTTTGTTCTTTTTCGAGGTTGCCTTTATATTGGGGTTTTTGGAAGTTGCGGGTGGGGGAATTTAGGTAAGGACCAGGAATGTGTAAGGATAATGATCAGGACTCGTTAGGATTGAGGGTTCGATGGTACGGGAGAAGAATTGCAGGGACAATGGTTAGGTAATGAACTTAAGGATTCGGTACAAAAGAAATGGGTAGAGTGTATCAGTTTGAAGATCTGCCGAAGATAGGACAGGAATTCGGTGGGAAAGTGGAAAACGCGGAGGTAGTTGTCAAAACGGTACCTGGGATAAGGATCTGTATGCATGGGAGTCAAGGGACAAAGGGATTCGACAGCTTCAAGTTTACAATTTTGTTATTAGGAAACTATTAAAGTAGACAATTATGGTTATTGACATAAGCGTTAAGATCACCTCGGACCCTAAAATGTCAACACTTCCTTTCATTACTCCCTATTTCTGCCATCAAAAAAATATATCTCCCATCTCGTTCACCTCTAGAAACCGTTTAAATTACAAAAACTGCCTCGTCGAATACACCACAGCTAGAAAAGATGATTAGTTAGTCGGTATACACAGTTGGCCCAATTATTCAGCATTCGATTCAACGTTCAACCCAACGCGAACGCGAAAACTAACGTTTTAATTTCCAAAGCTAAACAAACCTGCAGTCTCGAATGTTGATTTTGCAGGTGATAGCCGCGGGTCGTCCGCACGCTTTGCACAATTGCAGCGCGACAGAAATGTCCGCGCCCCTGGACGCTGAAGAGCTGATCGCGAAGTCTGGAACCGGGCTGATAGTTCGTTGCTTGGAGGGTTACAACGGCGGCCTTCCGATTGACAGCTACCAGCTGGAAGTGGTAGGCGACGAGGACGGCGGGCCAATTTTATTCAACAAAACCGTCCCGGGTAGCCCGAACGAGCCAGCTTTCGAGGTGGCAGGCCTAACGACCGGAAGGAGTTATCGACTTTTTCTGTACGCGATTAATGCGAAGGGGAGGAGCGAGCCTGCCATTCTCGAGCCAGTGACCCTGAAGGGTGTCGCCATGTACACAACCGGTGAGTGCATTGACTTTCTAATACGGTGTCGCGTTTAGCGGAACCGTTTGACAGATGTCAGAATCGTTGTTACGATGAGAAACGATTCATCCTCACCTTAAAATCGCCATTCGCGATGAACGTTTCCTGCTTGTTTCGTACGCTTCGTTGTGCCTTGAATAATGCGAATCGTGGGGGATTAAGGGGGTCTTCTAGTGCGACGGCCGCTTTTTAGGCCTTCTTTGCTAATTTATTACAGAAGTACGGCAACAGTTATTAACATGAGCTTTATTCTTATGTATTTACTTGTCCTTGAAGAATCGTTACAAATTTTTTTTGTTGAAAGATAATTAAATATGGCTGCTGTGGAACGCGTCAAACAGGAGCATGAAATAAAAAAGTAGGTCCATGGTTGCCATGATTTGAGCTGTTCTGCTTATCAGAAATAAAAGAATCCAATTGATTGTTATTTAGTATGCATGTCGCTATGGTCGGTAGTAGAATAAAAGAAAAATATTGAAAATTAAAAAAATGGCGGCACTTTGAATACGAAGTATCGATTTTTTCGACTTTTTTTCGTCTTCCAAAAATCAGAAAAATGTATATTTTG
>NW_017100404.1:950247-958251 GCF_001263275.1 Habropoda laboriosa | reverse complement strand
ATTACTAAAAGAAAATAATATTTCAAGTGTTTTCACATTGTCTCTCTTTATTGTTAACTTTCACGTTATCGAGGAAGCCTATTTTGCGATCGAGAAAATTATTTTGCATTAATTTTGTAGAGGTAAAACGTAGTTTATTGCGCAGAAATCATCGTACGATAGCTTGGTGAAAAAATCCGTCATCAGAAATGGTAATGTAATGCGAAAATATATAATTACAAGGGTAATAAATATCGTCCCAGACTTCTTTCGACTGCATACGAAATAGCCATATCTCCGGGGATCTCGATTTAAATCTTTACGCTGCCCAATCGATCGTACAGTTACATTCGTTGTACTCGTTCTGAGTATTAATCGCAACAACTAGCAATCACGCAATCACTTGAAGCAGAAACAATTAAACGGGAGATGTTCTTTAAAGATAAGCAATCAAGGATGCAATTACGACTTGTTCGATTGTTATTTCGATAGTGGTGATATACAGAGCAGCTCTGTGACAGTTGTGATAGTAATTACAGGTGCGTACTGCATTTGAATAGCGAGTAAGCGATATATACCAATGATTACGGTCCTTTTTGAACCATTTATTTTTCTTGATACAAGTGATATCTTCGATTGAATGGTTTGAGATCGGTTAGCCACTTGTCGTTTGATTAATCCCCAGGAATCAAATCAGACATGTATGTGTGAAATATGTAGATTGAATCAATTTTCAGAAGAAATTTCGTTCGTGTTTTTGGTGAAAATGTTTCATTATATTAATAGCCTCGCGAAATAATTGCTTACGTGTTTTGAAATACAACGAATTAATATGAAATTAGGTATAGAAATAAGTATTAATTGCAACAATATACTGCAGAAATAAGGTACATGCACTATTCATTCGTTAGAGTTTCAAATTTTCTGCGCAATCGCGACCTCGATTGACAAGAAAATTAATATTACTCCGCTATAGCCTGTTTCGATTCTGTTCCTTGTTTTCAACCGTAACACTAGTTTAGTATTAGTAAATTACTATCCCCAATACTAGTTCATCACAATCGAAATATTATTCTTAAGTTTCGTTCGAGATAATGTTCAAACTTGGAATAAATTATTTGCACCAATTACATACAGTGAATAAATTTTCCCAATTCCTTCATACTTCGTAAAAACTATAGAACACGAAAAAGCGATTCAAATAAAATTCAGTCATTTACTATTAATCGTTCGCATTATTTTATAAAGCTTCGACAAAATTTTCTGTGCAGTCATGACCTCGATTGCCAAGAAAATTGATATTACTCAGCTATAGCCTGTTTCGATTCTGTTCCTCGTCTTCCACCGCAACCCTATGTCAGTATTAGTAAATTACTATCCTGAATACTAGTTTATCGCAAACGAAATATTATTCTCAAGCCTCGTGCGAGATAATATCCAAACTCGGAACAAATTATTCGCACCAATTACTTTTCGAATCTTCTCGTCGATAATGTATAAATTACTTCCTAATTTAAATCGCGTTGATTTAACTTCTCGCGATATCTCGTTCGATCAAGATTCGCAAGTTCGCGTAAGATCAGCGTGAACAGCAAACGAAGCTGGACACTTGTATACGCCATTCTGTAATTCGACTGTGAAACTAGGAGTGGGGAGGGAGGGTTATTTACATTATCGAGTTCAGCAAAGCGTCGCAAAGTTTTCTCGTTACCAACGATGATTATTTTCGCATTATCTGTAAGGAGAGGACGGAAACTAGGGGAAACTGGGACGCTCTCCGCGGAATGAACTTTTTGGCGTTCGCGGAACGAGAAAGAGAGAGAGAGAGAGAGGGAAAAAAAAGGAAGAAACGGAACGTCCGGTACATTTTAACTCTCGGTCACGAGACTGTTCCCCGAGTCGCGGCACGATACGGTTAAAGGCGAGGAAAATAATCGAAACAGACTATAAATTGGAAGATATAATTGGAGAAGATATCCCGGTCCCTTTTTATCGAATATCGAACTTATATATATACCTTTTGGGATCCTACTTTGCGCTGAAAGCGATACTGAATGATCGTTATCGATATTCTTTTGTTTCGACGAGAAATATTTCAGCAGTACTCGTTAAATAATGATTAAGTCGTTCTGTTCTCCGACAGTATAACCTTTGGCACTGGGAATTCTTGCGATAAAATTTCATTGTCGTAAATCAGATGTTCGTGAAATGTTTTTGCTCGAGGGGGGAGAAATAAAATGTATATATATGTGGAAAAAATATGTGAAACGGATAAGGTTACAAAGTATGATTTCTGTTCATGGTACCAACAGAAAAAAATTCGCCAGACACCGGTATTAATCAAATCGTTGATGTCTGAAACTGTCGGAGCACGGTGCAACGCAAACTTTGATCGTAATCGACATTTTTAATGCACGACACCGGTGTACCAGCGTTATCAACCATTTACGGATCTCGCTATAATTCATGAACGTTGGTGTTGGTAGTGTTTGAAAAACGACGGGAGCGATATTAAAAATCCCCGTGCTGTCGTACGATATACAGGTGAAAGTCTTCTGTAAACGCTTTGTCTTCGTTAAACGCTCGGCCTAAAACGATCATTAGTAGGATGCGGGAAATGGAACGTATCTCGTAGCTATAATGTTGCTGCATTATGTATAGAAAGTGTTTCAAAATCGATCTTCGATGAAAAGTTTATACGGAAAGACAATTGATAATATGTGAATTAGTTTAACTTTTGTTCGCGTTCAGATATTCCTCGTTTTGAGACCGATGCTTGAAATACTAGCAAGGTTCGTTCGAAAATCATTCGTCAATCAGTAATTTTGCATTTGAAGAAAATTGCGGTTGTTCTAATTTTTATTTTTCCACTGAAATATTTACGTTAAATTCGTCAATTCGTTTAACTTTCTGTCGTTGTTCTGAATTAGAGTAAAATTTAAGGTTTGGCGCGCCGTTCTGTACATTTCGAATTGAAATACAAGATTAGAAAATGATTCAGTCTGGAATAATTCATTCTAAATATCTATTTCCATTTAGGGTGTCCTCATAAAAAGAAGATCACTGATAGTGTGTTATTGATTATGTCACACCAAACATCACACGAAATAACGCATGAAAATGAGCTTATACAAGCTTTGGCATAATTTAAAAAAAATTGTTGCGCTGAAAACTATTGCAAATTGAAAAAATCTATACCATCCGTCGTATTATCTGTAAAAAGTAATTAAACTTTGTCCTCTTCTAGTTGTCTCACGAATCCATCACTCAGGAGAAAATCGCCGAAAACTGTATATTTTCCCTAATACATAAGTAACACCAACATTGGCGAACAAATGTAATTTAAATCATACAACACGTACCCACAACTCCTACGTTCGCAGTTCCCCCGATTGGCATTTTTCAGCCGTAATTGGCTAAGAACCGGACAAAGCCGCAGATCGTTGGAATCGCTCAAAGGTCGCGGGGAACAAAACGGTGCACAAAGCTCCCTATAAATCCTGCGCAGCCGTTTTTCACACAACTTGCCGAAACTGACTGGCTGCAGCGAGCGAGCGAGAAAGCGAGCTCGAGAGAAACAAAGAGTAAACGCTATATAGCCACGGTGGTAACACCCGTTGACGCAACGGCCAATGACTGCGGCCGATTTCACCAAAAGGGTAGGGTTGGCTTTTGAAAAATGACTGGCGGCTGCCGGAAAAACACTGAAGTCCGTTTTTGACGGTCCATTAGCACGCGCCCGCGGCTCGCACGGCCATTATACTCGCTACAGGCGAGGCAACGACGCCGGATATGATTGCAATTGCGCAAATAGTCAGAGCGGACGCGTCGGTATTGCAATTAGTCGGTTAACCACCCCTCAAATTCACCCCCCGTAGCCGGTGTTACGGCTCGCCATGGGCCCCCATAAGGGAGTCTGACTGTGGTCTAGCTTGCTGCAGGCTCTCTCGTACACAACGTCGAAGGAGAGACGTGGTGTCGAGTAGGCCAGGCTTGGGTAACGTTGAATGTAGCAGAACACGACCGCAGGTATCGGACTCTGCGGACCTTGCAATTAACAAAACAGATTACACTCAATCAACGAACACCTATATCTGCTCGGACGTCCGTGTGTCAGCACCGTTTCAACTGGCTTTCACTCGCCCTTCCACCCTTCCCTTCTGTGAGTGTCGCTCTATGATAAATACCGGAATCCGACAAACCGACAAGCACCTCTTCCACTGGTCGATACGGCGCGTCCGTTTGTGCACCGGCCACTATCGTTCACCGAATTAGTTTCAGATGGTACGGTTACCGTGATACCTTGAATCTGATGGGGAAGGATCACGCGAAATGAGTGTGCAATATTGAAGTTTCGCTAGTAGTAGGTGCTATTCTTCGCAGTTGTGATGGAGCGATGAAGCAGATGGTACGCGGTGTTGCAGGTGATGAGAGAAGCGGAGTGAATACGATTTGGTAGAATTCGTTGGAACCTAGAGAGATTCTGGTTAGGTGCTTCGTATTCTCTGGGTGTAGGTAGTTAACATTTCTTTGGAATCGTTTATGGTAATAGGGAGATTACGGGTTGGATATTTTGACACTTTAACTGGGGACGACCTCTTCGAAAATGACACGTGTAGATTTAAACTTGATACACAATCTGTTTTTTTAAGGTATAAAAAGGAACGTTATAATGCTTTTTGCAAGTTAGCTCCCCAGTTAAAGGGTTAAGGATTTTTAAGGAGAAAGATGGCTGTGATGTAATTTTTTAAGATGGTTGTATCAATTAAGTAGTGAACAGGATATTGCAAGTGTCGATAAGAATTTAATATTTGGTAGAATCTGTTTGAAATTTTTCAAATGCACCAAATATGCACACTTTTGTTTCACCGATTCGCGAAATTGTTGGAAGTAAACATACTTACCACATCATTGTCAAATTCATGAAATTAGATAAATCGAATATACTGTTTAGCTCCCCTAATTCGTGATTTTCTCTATACGTCGAGATGCCACGATACCCATCAATTTAAAAACAAAAACTGTTATCAGCACTTGCACGGATACACATTTAACACAAAGATGTCGCGAACTACAAAGAAGCTTAAACAGGTCGAACGGAATAGCTTGATCGATAAATCGACCACGGCGAATGTTTCTCCGCCTTGTCAATAAAACACACCCGGTTTCTCCGGAGCTGCATAAAGAAAGAGTTTTCTTTCCGGTGGTTGCAGTCGAGGTTATCAAAGTCGTTCCCTTTCCGTGACGGAAATTCGTCGCGAGATGACAATGAAATTTATCGAATCCCGACGGTTATTCGATTATATCATATATTCCGCTTGGGTGTGTTTACCCGTGCTTTCATTACACGTCATGTTTCCCCAACGATCGAGTTTGTCGCATATCCATTCCCAGGGAAGTTAGTCGAACCAAAGGCGAATCCATCGTTCGGTTTCCCGTTCACCTCCCATGAGAACCGCACGGAAGACGTCCCTGGTCCAAGGTATTGACTTGTATGTTTGCGAAATTGCTCGTAGCGGGCTGCTTTCGTGGCATGGTTATAATCGACTTTACCCAAGCAACCAGTGGGAACATAATGGGAAAGTCGTTTGGTAACATACGATCGCGGATCAACATTGAGTTAATTCAGTTTACCGGTAATTTCTAATGCGACCAAACAGCGCCGAGTGGGTACAGAGCAATATCGAATCTGGCTGTTTGAATCACACACAGAATTCCAAATGATACACGGCTACAGCGATTTGTCTGACAAAAACTCAGGGAAGTATTGCTCGATAATTTAGTGTAATGTCTGTATTTATGAATCGGTGTTGTAGCTCTTCCTGTCGCGAATACTTTATCGATATTTCGTGTCGCCTTTGTTATAGTATGTCCCAGTTTGAATTCATAAAGGGAAATCACTTGAATTTGATCGGTATTCGTTTTTAACTTCTACAGTGAAACACGTTTTGTGTTTGAAATAGTAAACTGCAGGTTTCACTTTTTTATGTGACAATTTTATGTGACGAGACGGAATCGATGACCTGGTACAAAGAAATTTGGTTATTTCTAGACTGAGATTATTGTCGGCAGTAGTATAATTGTATCGTTATAATTAATTAGGACAATTTAATATGAAGAATCGTTCTATAATGTGGAGAAGGTTGGATCGTCTTCCTTCTTTGATGGCTTGTAGTTATCGAAAATCGTTTAAGGATAGAAATTACTGTGTTACGATGCTTTATTAGTTAAATGTGGATACCTAATAAGAGAAATCTATCTCAGAGCTGTTTTTTAACCCTCAGTAGGAAATCTGGGTCAATAATGACCCAAGTGAAATTTCACTCTCCCATTTCTTCAAAACGAATTTCCATTTTTATTGGAAAAAGTTTGAAACATTTGACTTAACGAGCAATTGCATAATGTAGTACAGCCTTTGATAAGTACTTCAGAATATTTTCAGACTTTTTATTTTTTAACCCTCAGTAGGAAATCTGGGTCAATAATGACCCAGGTGAAATTTCACTCTCCCATTTCTTCGAAACGAATTTCTATTTTTATTAAAAAAAGTTTGAAACATTTGACTTAACGAGCAATTGCATAATGTAGTACAGCCTTTGATAAGTACTCCGGAATATTTTCAGACTTTTTGAAAGCTTGAAACAGTAAAAAAATTAGACTTGGGCCCAAACTATCCAGACTGCTTTAAATTTTTCTTTCAACCTTCCAAACCCGAGAATTCGTAACTACACTGTCCCTAGAATAATCGTACGAAATCTATAACAAGTTCCTCATACCGGTGCGCTGAAAGCGAACCAATTACATTATCCAGTGGCATTTTCGCTGGAAGAAAAGTCAAAGAAAATCCGTGGCAAAGGGGCGTCGTAGCGAAAAAGAGTCGAAATAATTAGCGTTTTCACGGGCAGTGGTTCCAAGCGACAATCGTAACTTGGCCACCGTCTCGAATAGAGGTCCCGACAAAAATCCGAATAGCACACAGAATAGAAGCGCTGAATGTGCGAAGAGAGAGGTGCACAAAGGGCTCTGCTGTGGTGACTTTCTTGACGAACTGACCCCGATGGCGTTTCATCAAACGGGGACAAAGCAAAGAGGCCGCAAATTGGCTGCGTCGTTCAGGCAAATCTGCGCCACGAGCTTAAGATCGTCAAATCAATATTTGCAGCTCGCCACCCTCGTGTACGAATAGGCTGGCGTGCAGAGTCGGGAATACTGGAATTAGGAGAAGGAGGCACAAAGAGAGAGTGGCGAGAATGAAGAAGTAGAAATGGCAGTGTTATGTGAGCCACTCAGAAGTCAAAATGATTAACTCCACTTTCTGAAGTTCTTCCAATTTTAGTGATAAAGCACATGCTTGGTGCAATTTGAGAAAGTGAAATTTAGTTTCGTGGAGTTAGGCACTTTGGCTTCTGAGTTCGTAGTGTAGGAATGTTAGGTTGGAGATAGGTATTCGATAGTGTTTCTAACAGTAACTGATATATTTAACAATTAACCCTCTGAGAAGCGACATTATTGTTTGCCATTTGGTAAAATTTCATCAATTTTTTAGAAAATATAAACATAGGAAACGGATTGAAGCGGTTGGCAACGCTTTATCGCTTCGCAGGAAAAATGAACGGCCCTCGCTCTTGTTTTCCCTATTTATAAGGTCCTCGCGACCCGCGCTCACTCTCACGCACTCTCTTCGCACTCTCACACAAACACGCTCGCTCTTGTTTAGTAACAACAAACGTCGGAAGGCCACGGCCTGAATAGTTTCGCCTATTCGTATCGCAGGGTTTTTAACAAAACAAGCTCGACCATATGATCGGCCGGCTGCGGTCATTGACCTCCTACATAAATATCAATTTTAATTTTTCTTTAGCCGATATTAATTTTTTAGAAGGCAAAAAGTTCTTCGAGTGCAAAAGATTGAGACTCAGTAGTAATTAGGATGTCTCTACTCTATCTCTATTACTCTAACACCTTACACTCTCAATACTCTCTCTATAATTCTTGCTCTCTGACTATTTCTCTATGACTCTTTTC
>NW_017100404.1:938474-950198 GCF_001263275.1 Habropoda laboriosa | reverse complement strand
CATTCTCACCCTTCCTTCACACACGATACTCTCACACTCTCGTTCCAAACACTTTTCCACCAAAAAAAGGTATTCAAGAATTCGTCAACAATTAAGAATACTTTCAAGGAATTTATCTTCTCGCTCTGTGACTATTTCTCTGCGACTCTTTTCTCTGTTTCTTTCACTATACTCTCACACTCTCGTTCCAAACACTTTTCCATCAAAAGAAGATACTCGATCAATTCGTCAGCAATAACGAACGCTTTCGAGGAATTTATCTTAAAAATTCCAATTTTTAGACGTCCATACTTGCCCTCGCGAATACATAAACCCCATAAATTCATCACAACGCTTCACCCAACATCCCTGAAAGCGAACGAACATCTAGGCATCTCATCACGAAATCTCGCTTCTCTCTCGTCATAGTTCATTCAACGTGTAGCTCGAACTCGCTCATGCTCGGGGCTCGTTCTTAGAGATCGGAAGTCACCAAGCGTAATTCCCAGGACGAAAAAAACAAATGGCAGGGAGAACGTGCTCGCCACTCGTTCTCCCCTTGCTTTTCCAATGCCTCGATTCAAGGTAACGGTGCAAAACGACGGGATGTGTTCAGAAATGCGAGGAGATCCGAGGAGATGGGTCTTGTCTCTGGTAGCGAACGTGGCGGCGGTGGAGAGAGAGGGACGACGGTGAGTAGACGAGCGGTTCCTTAGCCATCGGTGAAGAGAGGAGGTCGTTCTCCATTAGGGGAAGAAAAACGGCGGAGTCTCGACGGTGGTGGCGCGACGGTGCAAGAAAATGAGCACGAAGAATGAAAGCGGGGCGAAGCGCGAACAGAATTGCTCCTTTCCTTTTCGCAGTGGCGGCTGTTGAGCGAATACCGGCTAATCCATTAGGAAAATTAAGCGTGGGACAGACTTTCCTTATTCCTGACGGAGTAACGTGTCCTCTGCTTCTTCTTTGTTAGTCGCACCCGACCTGTCGCGAATCGTGGAATAAGAAATAGGGGCGTCTCTTCTTTAAGCACACATCGCGCTCCACTCGGTGCCGGGGGAGAGATAGCGCAAAGATAGGGAAAAACCAGGGAGCCGAACTCAGAGGGAAAAAGACGGATAAGATATCGGAGTTGACGGAAGGGAGAGGAGAGGGTGAGATACCTAGTTATTCTTCTCTCGCTTTTTTCGACCATCATCCCACTTTTTTCTCTTTTATATCGATCCTGAGAGAAGAATTCGCGGACGAGCCTCGTTCTGAGTTATCCAATGAGCACTCGGCCTTACTTTGATGACGAGAGATTCGTGTGATTCGTTTCCAATTCAACGTATGGTTGATTGGAATTGTTGCTAATGCTTTCTTTTTTTTTTTATCGGGTATACATATACATAAATTCCCTTCGTTTTTTTTTTTTTTGGAGAATGTGTATTTATATTCTTAATATTACATTTAGCAAAAATACCACAGTGAAAAAGAAACATACAGTGCTTTTTTGTGCTGTCGATTTATAAGGGATGAAAGCTTTTGCATAGACTTAATGATTATTCTGTTGGATTTTAAATATATTGTCTTTAAAAGTGGAATCACTGTTAATAAATGCTAATTGATATTAGGCAAGAAGTTGGAGAGTTCTATGAGAATGTGACAAAAATTGTTAGTAACTTAAGATTTATTTTAAAATTAAATTTCTTGACAAGGAAGTTTCATTTTTCTTTAGAAACTTGGTAATTCGAAATGATTTTTTAACTGTTCATAAATACACATATTTACATACGTGTATAATTACTGTATTATTAATACTTTTGGTACGATATGGAAACTAAAATGTTTCCTTTACCAAATTTTTCTTAAAACATTTCAAACTTGTATTTTCGAAATTACTAAACCTTCGACAAATAGACAAGTCTATCTTCGCGTTCGAATAATTTTTTAAACGTCTTTATACATCGTTTGCTTAAATTGAAATTTTGCAGTTGAATTTTAAACGCATAATGAAAGTTCGCGTTCCTCGCGATTCAGATGAATAGTTCTCAAGGAAAATAATATTCTGTAGAATGAAATTTAAGAAACGGCAGATTTAATGCGTTTTATTGCATTCAACTTGGTTGCATTCAACGTTCAAATCTATTCTGCGGCTATTAATTTTTTCGCTGAATACAAGTAATGCGATATTGTTCAGTCGAGTCTAAACACCATAGTCTGCCAGCAGACAGCGGGAGACCCTTAGGGCACCATACAAGCAGATTCTACTGCACAACCCATCCAAGCTCCAGCAAATCTCGAAAGTATACTTTCACATCTCTGCTGAGGGGGACATTGAGGAGGAGTTTTCCACAACCACGGAAATTCAATTCATAAATGAAAACTCCGCCCTCTACGGCCTCGCAAAATAGACAATGTCCGTGGAAATGTGGACGAAAAACGCGCATCGTGAAGTAGGAATTTATAGATTTTAAACGTAAGCAAAAAATTGTTCTACAGTAAATTGAATTGAAATGCTTCGGCATAGTAGTTGTTTAATCTGTACAATTTTAAAACGCAGTTCTACTCTGCACAACCGATATAATTATGTATAAAATTAGAGATTACTGGGATTTCTGTAAGGCGAATAGGTACTTCTAAATATTTCATTTTATTCTGCTCTTCAAATTTAGAGGTAATTAAATGACACTACCTGAACTTCTTAAAATTATAAGGAATGTAGTAAAATAATTTTATTAGAATATAAAAATGTTCTTATTCAACTGTTGAACTTTATGACATTAAATTGTTACTAGAAGGGAAACACAAAGTAATCAATTTTAACACAGACTTCCTCTACGCAAAAGGATCATTTTATCAACAACGTTTTACTTGAAAAATTTGACTACTTTCTGCATAATTTCATGCAATTTTTGACAGCTTCTACTATGTAACCCTTTCGTTACGCTTTCTTTGTCATTGAGTCCGCTCCTTTAAAATTTTCAACAAAGATAGTCCCGGAAGAAGTTTGGAAATTCGTGGAAAATTGTGACGGGGGCAGAAATATCGGGGAGAAGGAAAGTTTCAATGCAGCGGGGGTTTTCTAAAATTCGCAAAGAAAGGTCTTCTTTACTTCTCAAAACCCATCTCTTGCTTCGTGCAACTTTTAATTGTTTAAAAATTAAAAGAAAATTACTTGCCAACGGCTGGCATCCTTCGAGTCCGCCGCGTCCAATTCAATTTTCTAAGTGTCTTAGAATACACTTCGTGGGAAGTTTGAAAAGTGAAGGCGAATGCACATGCCGTAGCGAGGAAAAAGTTTGTCAATATACGAGACGTGACCAACTTTATGTTTAATGTAATGAAAATTCTGCAGCTTCTCGAGTTTTCACTTAAACTAAGAATTAACCTATCTGTCGGTGTGATTCAATTTGCACGCCGAGTTGTTACAGTTTTCAACGTATACAGAAAAATAGGAAAACGGAAATTGACGTTCCAGGGTTGTTTTCACCCTGAGAAAATCTGGAGAGCTTGAGAAATTCGGAATTTTCGGTTTACCAAAGTTCCTTTATCAGCAAGATATCGACTTTGACTAGCAACTCCTCGCCAAGTGTCGGCATTCAGTCGGATCGATGTCTCGATTGTTTGGTCCGGAGTTAGCACGCGGATTGTTTTAGAATGCAGTTCTTTCGAAATTGGTTTCGGGTTTCCACGAGATTGCTTCGATTTAGGACGGATTGTCCCGACTACGTTAAGGTTGGCTCGATCGCATAAATGCGAGTAGACCCTCTACTTCCGGCTAACTTAGAAGGCAAAAAAGTTCGGGCGAACTGGAGAACTTGGAGTTTCCTTTCGCGTGAAAGATGTCTCGTGGATGTGTATCGAATTACGTCCGTTTGTAATATAGAAAAGTACAACGACGTACGTGATAAACAATAATTTTTATAACAAAATATAAATCTACAAAATGTGCTCGTACAATAAATCCTAATCTAATTCCTATTATAACGTAAATTATTTCTAAATTACCAAAAATTTCTTTCTTCCCTCTGTTATTAGTAATAATACGAATTATTAAAGCAGTCCTGGTAAAACTAGAATATACACTTCAGAATGACCAAAAAATGAAAATAGACGTTGACAAGAAATTCTATCCCCTCTTAATAAATCAAAACAAACGTATGAATATTAATCCTTGGTACTCGAGAGGCGACTAAGAAGCGACGTTATTCTTTATCACTTGGTAAATAATTAATGGAGACACCCTTGAAGTCGATACTTTCCAGGACAGCAGATCTATGGACCTCTATAAATCGTTCACCATGTGTTAGAGATCTAAGCAGTGAAATAGTTTGAAAGAGCCAACTTCTGAGGTGTGAGGTCTTGTAAAACACAAAAATACATAAAATATTGAAATAAAATATGATTTATTTCTACGTTAGTTTTAAAAAATTTCATCAATTTTACTTAGCAGGCAACCTCCGATTTGCTACTTCCCTCTAGAAAAAAGGCTTCCGAGTGCAAAGGGTTAAAATTGCTCCAGCTGAAACTGGTAAAGTCGCCGATAACAAAATTCCCGTAATAAAAAAGGATTAGAAAAGAAAATTAATCAGTATACACTTACAGTACCTTCACAGTACCATACGGTATCTTCAGCTTGAATCAGTATTCACTCCGTCCGCCGGAATGCGACTTACGATTGTCTTTTGCCCGTGCTCGTCGACTTTCCATTTTTCCTCCGACGCCTTTTTTATCGTCGAGGTGTGCGGCATTCCGAACGCATCCGTCATGCAACGCGCAGAGAAATTCCGTTCCTGTAGAAGTGTTGACAGATAGCTTAGGTGACAGTTGGCACCTGTCAGCCCGCGGGACGGGTTGCATAATGATTTCAAGTGCATGCACTCGGCTGTCCGCGGGTTTCGCTTCGCCGGCACGCGGTGTCTGCATTGTTTATGCAGACGGAACAAAGTGCATGGTCAACACGACGTTAGGACGAGAAGAGTGTCTTAAGTGCATTCAAATTCCATTCCGAGTAACTTGGACTCATAAAGGAGGGAGAAGCCCGGTCTTCCCCTTGAAATTCCTAGCCATTTTCGACCTTATTTACTGTTGCTCTTCGTTTACTCTCTTGAACACGGTGACTCCGCGGGGAAATCGGTGGACCGACGATCACTGTGTTTGTTCTTGCGCTATAGGTTTCGTTTTTTGTAATTTTATTGGCTGGTTGCTTGTCGAAAGACGTTTTGGAATTTTGCTTCGAGAATTATAAGTTGTAATTGGGGTATGGTTACATTTCAGGGAATACAGGGAATTGTATGAAAAATGTTTGACATTCGAAGTGATACGTTGTAGAGTCATTTTATTTCACTGTGACTAATTTCAGTGTGTATTGATAATTTAGTGAAAGTGTAGTGAGAGTTATTAGTAGAATAATAAATATTGTGAATTTTTGTAATAATAATATATTCAGGAGAACGCGAAAAATTTGAAATTGAACTTTAACAGCACATTTATTATAATCGCATTTTTTCCTGAGTTGAAAAATATAGTATCAAAGTTCTCTATTGAGGAAGAAATGCAATTTAAAATTTTGCTGAAACGATAGGACACGTAGAGAAAAATATAGAGTAATTAAAGTGTAATTAAAATTCAGCAATTAATAACTAAATTACTAACTGTCAAAGACGTTATAGTCAACGGTACATAATTGACTAAATTATCATTGACAATACAATAAAATCAATTTCTTATCACTAATGAATTTCAATGATTCGCAACACTGTTATGCTGTAACAGCTACAGAAAAGTGTATACAAAATTCTGAACAGACATAGAATATAAATTTCACAACAAAGTGCACGGAAAATGAAACGCGAATTGCCACAGAGAGTCTACTGTTAAGAATATGTTTACATAATCTCTACTTTTTCCGTCCAGTGACTCTAATCCCGAAATAAATACAACGGGATCGCAAAGCACTTTTGGGAACATGTTCGTTTAAAATTGCCAGTCCCGTACAAACGCGATACCATTCAGAAAAATATGTACATATAGTACGTGTATACAGTCCAAAAGATCCGCGCAGCGAGGTCTTTCGCTCCAGATGATAACAAATGTCAGTTAGCAGGATTATTACAGAGAAGCCCGAGGGAGAGCTATCTCTCCCAACTTGGAATACTCGGCTAGATTATGAAAGAGCGAGTGGAGGGGAAATACCAGGCGAGATATAGAAGTGGCAGTTTGACGTTGTTGAGCTGTTGACAGACTAATTAATATTGGAAATGAAGATCAATGAACTAGGATGCAGCCGAGCAATGTTATTAATACCAATAGCCTTATTATTTACCAAACTAGATTCAGTAAAAATGTACGTTAAATTAATCACGTGTGTAGAATAGTATGAATAGTAATATAATAGCAATTATTAATGTACTACATATAGTTAAGATTAAAGAAAATTAATTGTAAGCAAGGAAATTATACGTTTTATACTTTTCTAAACTAAATGATTCTTTATCTGTAAATGAAAATTTGTCTAGAATTCTAAAAATCTGTTTAAAATAATTTAGCGTTTATTGAATGCTACAAATAATACAAATCAGCAATATCGTTAAAATAAATAATTCCGTACTTACTTAAAATTGTTGACCCTGGACGAAACATTCGCTAAAATTAATATCGCATGAGGAAACAATGATATTTACGATAATTGCTCCATTTCAAATTCTCTCTCACTCCACTTGTTATTATTCCACAAAATCGTCAAACTCTGAAGTTTATCATTGCTCGATATTGTGGGATCGGGGCCTTCATACTGACCCTATAAGGAGCAAGGAGAAAAAATATAGGGAGCGTTATTGGCGTAGCGCGCAGAGTCTTGGCTTGCCATTCCGGAGGTCGCGGGTTCGATTCCCCTTGAGTCATTTAAGTTTTTTTTCTTCGACTTTTACAATATCAGTTAACACAAAAACAAGAATTTCAACTATTCCACTCCCTTGAAATTCTTGTTCGTGTTACCCAGCATACAAATCGCAAAAAGTTTACAAAAATCGCCAAATATTGGGAATACTACAGGCCTTGTAAAACGGGGCACGGGGTTTCGCCGATTCCCTGCCGGTTTTCCCTTTGGCCGCTCGTGTGAAAACATCTTTCGGTCTATTATTTAAGGAATATCCTCAAAAAGTTGCTAGCTAAATATTCAACAGACACACGATGCGGAAAGGCAGTGGAAACGTTGTCTCTGGATATGCTATGCTAAGAATTTCGTGCATGTTTAGCTAGGTATTTCCACTATAAAAGCCAGACTGGCAACAGTAACGCGTGCTGTTGTTGCTGTTATTGTTGTTACAGCGGTGTGGTAACAGCTAACTCCAGCAGTTGTAACTGTAACCTAACAGCAGGGTATATCAATATTTGGCAACAGTTGACACGGCGGTATATACCTGTTCACCGTCGTTGTTTCATTATTTGCTCTTGTTTCTGCCACAATTAGTAATGGGACGGTAGCTCGACAGTGCTCATGAGTTTCAACGCAAACAGTCCAGGGAACGTATTTAAGCCTGTTGAGTATGTTTGTCCCACCAATGGGAATACTTGAGACACCAGTCTTACGACTCCTATTCTACGGTTAAACTTGAAGCTCGTTTAGACAGTTTCAACAGTTGGGGGAACACGGATCGCCGCTGCGATTTCGGATGGGTGATTTCTTGCAAACACCAGCGGGACAATTATACTACAACGTGCATTACGATTTACGTTGAATTCTGACGCGCGAGATGTTTCGCTTGTTTCTCTGAAATGGCTAAATACGTACTTAACACATAAATGACCGCATATTATTTCTGAAAAAGGCGAACTCATGTCTGAGGCGTAAATTTTGAAACACCAGAAAAGTGTCGCAAGTCGAAAATATGAAACTCTTGAGGAAAGTGAAGAGAAAATTGTTTTTTAGAAAATTACTTAATTACGGTATTACGAAACATACGTGAGCGAAAATTTTCTCAGTTCAACTAATATTAGAAGATATTTCAAGCAATAAAATGAGAATTTTTTACTCGAGGCATATTATTTGCAGATCTTCTTGATCGCGGCAAATTTAGAAATTCCGATTAAAGCGTTTTATTTCAAGTTTGCGTTACGCTCGATTGTAGGTGTACGATAAATCGCAGATTTGTTCATTTGTTCACGTAAATCCCAAATAATAATCAGTTGCAGAATACAACACGGTATTATTACTTTATCTTGTTATTTGTTGAGTACGATGCGAAAATCCGTATTACTCGCATAATTTACACAAACAGATGCAAAATACAGCCCTTACGCAAACAAATCCAGCAGCGAATGTGCACGTACGGTACCAAGAGATCACGTAACTTATTCCTTCTGTACAAATTACCAACCGAAACAGTTCAACGTGTGCAACTTTAGCAGATAAATCAAACGAAACACCCGTGCAGCGTTGTGGCGAACCAAATAAAAGGAGGAACAAAAACAAAAATAAAAATCGTACCGAGGGAAGCGTTAAAAGCATCAAGCTGTACCCATTAAAAATTCGCTTTATCTGCCGGAAGTACCACATCGTAAAATGTGCCCCGATTTTCACAGAGAGTACTATTTGCATCAATTGGCGTAACGTCACACACGCTTCGCGAATTTTGTTTTCGCAATTTCATAATGCACAGGTTTTTGGGGGAACGAGACTTGAGTCAAAACATTTTTAAAGCGCTTTTTCCCCTTTATTTTGAAAATATAGCGTCTTTTTCTTTATCGGCAGTATTCTTTTTTTCTATTTTTTGCTTATATTTCACGCTACTTTAAATTCTACTTTATGTTCAGGAAAATGTGTTCATATATTCCTGTGAAATTCCTGACTTTCTATTTCTAAAATAAAAATTCTTGGCAATAAGCTTAACATTCACCCAAATATTTACTAAATAACAAATTATATTTAAGTTTTAAATGTTCCAAGAGAGTTGATACACTTCTAATTCGTAATTATCGAGAAAAGGAAGCATTAGGAAAATACAAAAGAAAGTAAAAAAAAAATATCAAGTAAAATTTGAAACAATCGAAAAAGGTATAAGAAGGAAAAATTAAAAACAAAAATGGATACCTACACTTGTACGTGATTTATTTTCAATAGAGAATTTATTCTTTAATTTTTATTGTATAATAAATATTAAGTAACTTTTATATTGAAAATTATTTTAGCTAAAATTAAATTTCAAAATAATTCCATTCACAAGGTGTCCTCTAAGCAATATTTCTGAACACTACAACAACCGTTGACTCAAGTGAATTTTAGCGGTTAGTGACCGCTGACGACACGCTGTCGTCAATTCTTTTATCAACCTTATATCAATACTTCTATCGTCTTACTTTTGATGCAGAGTTACTGAATTTTTTGCACACAGTGAAAACCAAATTTTGTACATTTTTGACCGAAATTTCGGACCACTGATCAAAGTTTCTCTCGAAACTAGCCGATCATGTTAGCGTTAAATGCAAGCTGGACTTACAATTTCCTCAAGATCCGTCCAGAATCGCGGCATTACGATACATTCTTCTGCGCGTGCACATCTAAGCAATTTCGCCGTAGCTATTTTCCACGGCAATCGATTAATCCGCCGTCGAGTATGTTACGGCGAAGGAAAAGTGGGATGGGAATGGCGAGCAACCAATTTCGCGGTGGAAAAAGTTTAATTACACTCGACGCTGGCGACATATTCCGGTGTAAACAACCGTGTACCACGGTACAAGAGAAAGACAGCTCTCTGGATTCTCCTCTAAAACTAAATTCTTCCTCGGTCGAGACGACGACGCTCGCTCGCTCGCTTGATCACCGGATGTCGTTTCGTTATCGTTCCACCCTTTTCCCAGGGTTACGCCTCTTTTTATCCTGTATATATACACACCGACTGTCGTTCGCTAGGTGGAGTTTAAATTGGTCCGCTTTCTGCCTGCAATCAAAGTCTAATCAAACTTTAACGAGTATCACAAATGCTCCCCGGACGGTTGTCCGGTGCGGGAATTTGACGCGGGATCAGCCCGTGACAGCAAGACTGCCCCGGCAAGGGACATGCAGAATTTACGGTTCATTTAAAAATTTCAACGGTCAATCGACGCTATCGAATATGGACAGGTATCGGGAGACGCGGCTTGAGTTAAATTTCACCGATCAATTTCATTCCCATTGATTGCCAGAGTTCTCGGCTAAACGCGGAAGTATTCAACTTTTTCAGAGCTGCGCGGGTTTAATCGGATGATTTTTATTCGACTTCTACTCTTGTTATTTCTTTTTCTTTTTTTTTATGCAGAATATGGAATTGCGAAGAGAAGAATTTTAAGCTGATCAGTGTTAGAAATGATGTTTGAAAGAAGTGTAGTTAGGTTGATGATGCGATTGGATTTACGTGTTCGAGAGATGTAGCCAGATTAGATTGTGTTTGTTCGAAACCTTGTTTTTTTTTTAAATTTTACAAAATTTGTTCAAATTTTGGAAAGTATGAAAGGAGAGAATGAGAATTACAGGGAGGTTTGAAGATATCAAGGAAACGAGTTTTTTAATTTATTTGTTTATATTGGAAGGAGCGTTGAATTCTGATTAAAGCTTGAAAACATGGAATTTTTCATGGTGCTGCAGTAAATTCATATAAACTGCAGAATCGAACTGGAGCATTGTGAATATAAATTCTATTCGTTAATGGAAGTGTTCTGTTTGAATAGTGGGAAATAAGAACTAGGAACAAGAATGGAATGTAACATAAAAATCATGAATATCGTTTCCTTGTGCACAGTACTGGACAAAATTATGACACTAACATATTTGTATATTTAGTATATTTAATAGAAGAAAATGTGCACTTTATGCACCCTATTTATTGCATACCATTTCCAAAGTGAACACAAAATCTTAAGTTCATATGACATACAACAAAATAACATAAAAATAATAATACAGTAATATAAAAATAATAGTTGAAGAAAAAAATTAAAATATGAATATATTGATATTATGAATATATGTATATTATGATACATGTGCATTTCTATGTATGCATGCAAGAATTACAAGTTGTAGTCTTTAAAAAATTATTGGAAAATAACTGAAACGTATGGAACATATAAAAATGAAACATAGTAATACTATTATTACTTTGAATAATTTAAAAAATATATTTATAATAGTTATAATGACGGATAGATTCAGAATTCGTCGATAAACAAAGGTTTATGTTATATTCGACAATGGAGTATAGTTACTTTTGTGTAGCACAGAGTTGAAGTTTGACAGTTGTCGGTGTTATGTTATGACCTGACCTGGCAAACTTGTCAGAGATTCGTTCACGAGGTCGCTAGAAACTAATTGAGCATGGTGGAACACAGCAGCTAGCTTGATGCCAATTTTCATGTATGGCATTCGTAAATGAAGTCATAAACAGTTGAATGGTTTTGAAATCGTAACACCTTTACGATTTCGTATTTCTTCAATAATTTCCAACTGATAACCGAAATATTCGTTTACCTAAAAATTCTCTACTGTCTCTATACGTATCGGACGAAAGTGTACTATTTTAACCCTTTACTTGATAACAAATTAAAGAGATTTTTAAATACTGCTTGAAACTAAACTTCCTTAATCATTTTTAAAGTCAATTTCTTTCAATGTCTCGAATAGTTTCCACTTTTTTTTATCTATTAAGAGAAGTAATGCTATTTACAAAAATAATTATAATCCCTTTTATGCAATTAAATTGCGAAACTACTTTGTTTACTTAAAAATTTTTA
>NW_017100404.1:937005-938460 GCF_001263275.1 Habropoda laboriosa | reverse complement strand
AAATTAATATATATGTATACAGGGTGTCTGTTTTATCTCAATACAGCGAAATATCTTTTAAGGAAGAGATGTTGGGGGAAAAATGCGAGCAACTCGCGATAGTTTTACTCTCAAAAGGACAGTTTTGAATTTAAGGTTTGAATTTAAAAAGGGCGCGTCTTTATACCGTGATCGGCGGCGTCCGCCGAGCGGCGTTGGGAGTGACGACCGCGCATGCGTCAAACGAAAAACAGTATGGCGTATTGTATTGTATTAAGACCACGTGCGTGGAGTTTGTTCTCGGTTTTGCCAGTAAAAGTAATATAAAATCAGAAAATTCTTTTTCCGCTAACTCTTTTCTCTTTTCCGTGCGCGAACAGACAGCTAGTTTATGTTTGGCTCGCAAGAAATATCACGAGTCCTAAGAAGTTAAGGCCTAGAATTTTTGCCAGACAGTTGCGAGCGTACGGCGATAAGAAATCGGACAGGACGACTCGTTTACGAGGCTATCGAACGAGTATCGAACGAGATTATAGTCTTGTGGGGAATACAGTGCTCGCTCGAACAATGCGTTTTCGATTACATGCGGATATTTTTTTGAAAAATTTTGACGTTCATTTCGAATCAATTTACACATTTATCATATATTCACAATCTTCTCTGTTACGATATTCTACATCCTTTGGATTCCACAACACACGAGAGTTCTCACAAGAATACGAAACTACTTCCTATTTCAAAAGCAACTGTTCCACAGTAGTATGATTACGTCTCCCTTCGAGAGCAAGTCTCGACACGTTTACTCTCAGACAGTTGACTTTACTCTCGGACAGTCAAGCTCAGAGGCAGTGTCCACTCGCGAGAGATACTCTCGAGAGCAATCCCTCTCTCTCGCGATAGTTTTACTTTCAAAATGGAACGTAGCTTCGTGTTTAGTTCGACGTAATACAGACAACGACTCTGGCTCGAATTTCTTATGTTTTGCTCGAGTTTCTTATGTTTTACTAGCAAAAAACATCGCGAGCCTCGCGCAATGTTTTGGTACGTGAGGTTGACTAGGCCCAAGTACGTACTTGAGGGTCACTAACACGTCTAGGATTTTTCCCAGAACTGCTTGCGTGTAGCAGGAGCAGAAATCGACACGTACGCAGTTAGTGTTTACGGGCCTACCGAACGAGTGCGTCGACGAACAACGTTTGTGCCGTGCTGTCATAGTCTTGTAGAAAATTCAGTGCTACCTCGAATAAAGCGGTTCCGATTGTGCGTGGTTTTCGAGTCAATTTACGTACTTAACATATTCGTTCGTGTGAATTAAGTGTCGCCGCATACAAGAAGCTCAGCTTGGGAGAAAAATCAAACGAGAAGCGTGTCTCTGCGAGCTACACAGCTACAGTTTCACGGTATGTGTATGCGTGAATAATATGTATGTATATATACGTACACAATCGAATGATTGAGTTAATTGAAAATAGAGGA
>NW_017100404.1:926820-933615 GCF_001263275.1 Habropoda laboriosa | reverse complement strand
ATGCACGACCGACTTTACAATCTCTCCGTATTTCTTCCTCCAACTATACGTTATGAATTCTCCCAATTCCAAGTTCAAAATCTTTCCTAATCTTCCTATTCCTTTACCAATTTTTCTAGAAACCTTTCTAGCAACCTTAGACATCAATTCACCCGCAATTTCAACGTGTCAGTACAACAAACAGTTCGTTTCCAGTTGAAACGAGCGCAAAGCTAACAGTTGACACGACGATACCTCAGAATCCCCAGCGAAAGGGTTAAAACGCCACCGGTTCTGCACCACTAGAGAGAACTTTATCGAACGCGTTGTCTAACGAGCTTGTCCAAAGTTCCAGCATAGTTGTCGTAATCGTCGTCAGGCCGGAGCCTAACGGTTCTTCAATAAATTGCGATCGCGACGATGCGTGGCGCCCCCGCGTCAAACTAATTGCCGACGTTTTAATAGCGCCCGGTTTACGCGGCAGGTTCGCATAATTGCAACATTGTAAGGTGTGTGCCGGCGGTACATGCGAGAAGTACTTAAGCGGCCTTCGGCCGCCTTGTACGCTCGAGAGTCTGGTAATTGCCTTAATTACGACCCGGTCCAACTTACCCGCTTATGCATGGCCGTTAGTAAATCTTGCTCCTTTTTCCTAGCCTTTCCCCCCTTTTCTTTTGCTTATTTTTCTCTCCCTCTCTCCCTCGCCCTTCTTCTTCTCACCGTATTTTTTTCCCACTTTTTCTCCCCCCCGGGTTGGCTGTGTCGTTCTTTCGAGTGCTGCCAGGCCAGCCACCGTCAAAGGCGAGAAACAATTTGTTGAACTCGCCTCGCGGAACGCGTTTCTCGTTCCCTTAAACGTTTACGTACACGTCGCGGCTGTTTTTTCTTCGTAACGTGTTCGTCGATCAAAAAACCGTCGGAAATACACACCTAGCGCGGAGTAAAAGGGAGAAGGAGGTAGAGAGAGAGAGAGAGAGAGAGAGATGTTTGACGTAATGTAATCACGATTCGTTTACCATCGATTTACCAGCGAATCGTTCAAGCGTGAAAAAGAAGAAAAGAAAAGAAAATTCCGCTAATGAGTTAAACGTCACGTCGGAGTCTCTAAAAATTATCCTCGCGTTTTTATCTTTGGAAGTGACGTGGTGAAAATGATTACTCGCATGGTTAAACTAATTTCAAATGTACTATGTGATGCGCGTGCAGAGAAGCTCTACGACAAAAGGCCTCGTGCCTTTTTCGGGGCTCCCTTTTCCCTGGGAAAGTCCCAGGAAGTGGGGGCGCGGGCCTGCATTGCCGAGGCGATACTCTTGTCCTCGAGGACGAAGAAAAACATCTCTCGATTGTTCGCCTCGAGGGCCAAGAGTCGCCAGGCCTAAGTACGTAAGCCCTCCGTGGCGGTCGCCACATGCTGTTGAACTTAAAAAATGTCACTCGATTCCGATCCTCTCTCCCTCCCCCTCTGAAGAAATCGAAGAAGAAGGAGAGGGAGGGAGAAGAGGAGAAGAAGGAAAGGAAGGAAGAAAATGAACAACGTAAATTGTCCTCCACTTTAAGGACCTGGCGCTACAGTATTTATAGACAGCTTCCTCGAACGGAAATTGAAACGTTCCGAGTGGTAGGATCCTCTAATTCGCGCACCGACAGTAACCCAGTGCAAATACCGGACTTCGGGGGGACTGGCTTCGAGATCTGCCGGCACGATGAATATTTAATGCCGTGAACGGAGTTACGAACGACCGCCACGAAGCGCGAAACACGTTCGAATTATCATCGCGACCGGTTAAACCCTCGTTCCACTGTTACACGTTGGAACGCGGTGGAGGAGGAGGAGGAGGCAGAGTAACGGAAGAAAAGTCACGGGGAAGTCGATCGTTGTGGGGGACGGGTTACGTAACAGCCGGCGTTATCTTCGCCGGAAAGGCATTAGTCCGGCGGAAGTGACAATTTCCGATCGCGAACGTTTCCGTCGATCGGCCGTTCGCATTCATCACCGCGTCGATCCATCATCTTGCCGGACTGGATTAACGGCTAACCACTTCTGTCGGTGACTTTTATTGGCAAACACCGACTGGAAACAACGTTACGTTCCATTCGAAACAGTCAGATTTTTACACCCCGAATTCTCCTTCGATTTATGGCACTGTGATCGTTCCGGCTTCGAGATTCGTACGCGCTCGCGTTTGTAAGTGTTGGAACGCTTGTGACATTCGGAGGTTTGTCGAATTGGAGGAGAGTAATAGAGGAATTGATAATTAATTAATTTAATAATTTAAAATTGTTGTTGAACGCGAAGCAAAGCTGTACGGTCGTACAGAATCGTTGAGATTCTGAGAAAAATTATTAGAATTTCATAGTGTAACATGGTGTACACTACCGGCCAAAAGTTTGGAAACACCTCCCACTTTTCATCGATATTAAATCTGCTGCTAATTTTTTAGAGATCTCAAGTATATCTCAATTCTGCATTTATCAATTTATCTTAAATCAATTGATTCGAACGATAAGAAATTCTCAAAGAATGAAAAATGTATTCAACGTTTGTTTGTTATAATATCGTGAAATAAATTATATTATACGTTTTCTCCACCAAACTGGACAAAGTACAACTAGTACTTATCGAAATGATTTATCTCTCTCGAAGAAATCGAGTTTGTATAGTGAGAACGTATAAATTGTTATATGCAATGTTATAACAAATTGTCGGAAGTATAAATTTATAACAAAATTGTGAAAATTGATAAATTACAATTCTGCCTGAATTTTTGAAATTCAGAAAAACACAGGTGAACTTCCATTGCATTTAAACGATATTCTCCACCAAACTGGACAAAGTACAGTAAATTCTCTACAAGAGTCAGTAAGTTTACTGTCTCGCAACGTAAATTTAAGTAAATTAGGTTGAACTGCACAGAAAATGCACAGAACTGCACAAATAATTCATTTCACGATATTATAACAAACAAACGTTGAATACATTTTTGATTCGTGTAAAAAGAATTATTTAACACGATAAATTTAGCTGTACTATGGTTATTTTTAATCTACGACCACAGGTCAACCTGATTTTTAATCCTTAGCAAATTAATTAAACCACCAGTAAGTAACGAGGACATTGAAACGTAGTTATCCATTGAATAAAGTTATAGAAACGTATAAATGATTCTATGTAGCGTTATAATAGATTGTTGCAAGTAATAAATTAAGAACAGAAATTTCCCGCGAAAAGTAATCGGTTTCCCGCGAAAAATAGTCGATTCCCGCCTGACCTAACCGACGATTTTGCTAATGACTTTGGGGAGAGGGTACCGCAGTTATATAAGGACCCGCCGATGTCCCGCGAAATCATTTACCCTTTATACTGGGCCCTAGACACTTCGCGGCGTATTTTGACCTGAAGGTTCTGAGATGTGAATAGAGTGGTCGGGGGCTACTAGCTAGCCTATGTCCACCCTGTACACACTCAGCCTTCTTGTAACACTTGTATACATTAGAATCAATTAGAATTTCTATTACTAATTATTAAACAAATTTTAACAATTACCGGCACTCGCTAGGCACGTAATATCAGACTTTAAATACTCGACTTCGAACTTCGGTTTAGTCATAATTCTATTAATGTTATAATAACGTATAATTTATTAATTTTCACAATTTTATTATTAATTTATACTTCCAAAAATTTGTTAAAACATTAAATATTGTTATTTATACATTTTTGCAAGTTTCTTTGACATATAAGTGCGTTTCAACGATCTTATTACTTTCTCGTTGTGAAATCAAGTTCGGAGGATTAAAAATCAGGTTGACCCTTGGTCGTAAATTTAAAATAGCCATAGTGAAGGTGAAATTATTATTTTAAATAAATGTTTCTATACGAATTAAGAATCTATTCAACGTTTGTTTGTTGCAATACCATGAAATAAATTGTTTTATATATTTTCTCAGTTTAGATTGAATTTAACGTTCGTAAGGATTAGAAATCAGGTTGACCTGTGGTCGTGAATTTCCGATGTCCCGCGAAATCATTTACCCTTTATACTGGGCCCTAGACACTTCGCGGCGTATTTTGACCTGAAGGTTCTGAGATGTGAATAGAGTGGTCGGGGGCTACTAGCTAGTCTATGTCCACCCTGTACACACTCAGCCTTCTTGTAACACTTGTATACATTAGAATCAATTAGAATTTCTATTACTAATTATTAAACAAATTTTAACAATTACCGGCACTCGCTAGGCACGTAATATCAGACTTTAAATACTCGACTTCGAACTTCGGTTTAGTCATAATTCTATTAATGTTATAATAACGTATAATTTATTAATTTTCACAATTTTATTATTAATTTATACTTCCAAAAATTTGTTAAAACATTACATATTATTATTTATACATTTTTGCAAGTTTCTTTGACAAATAAGTACGTTTCAACGATCTTATTACTTTCTCGTTGTGAAATCAAGTTCGGAGGATTAAAAATCAGGTTGACCCTTGGTCGTAAATTTAAAATAGCCATAGTGAAGGTGAAATTATTATTTTAAATAAATGTTTCTATACGAATTAAGAATCTATTCAACGTTTGTTTGTTGCAATACCGTGAAATAAATTGTATTATATATTTTCTCAGTTTAGACTGAATTTAAAGTTCGTAAGGATTAGATATCAGGTTGACCTGTGGTCGTAGATTAAAAATAGCCATAGTGAAGGTAAAATTATTACGTTAAATAATTGTTTTTATACGAATTAAATATTGATTCAACGTTTATTTGTTGCAATACCGTGAAATAAATTGTATTATATATTTTTTCTGTTTACACTAAATTTAAAGTTTTGTTTACATGTTATAACAATTAGAATGTTGACGTTTTGCCGTTTCACGGTTTTTCCTCTGTTAATTATGTGTTTATAAATCATTTCAAACTAAAGCAGCACCATGCCCACCCTTAATTAAACCGTCTCAGTAGTTTACCGTAATTAATAATCTATTTTCGGAATTTATACGAGAATTTTTGAATTTTAGTAAATACTAGAGTCAGTGCATCGCGTATTGAAATAACAGCTTCATTTCTAGTTCGTTTATTATTGAATATTTTTACGCGTTTAACTTATGCTTCTCCCCAATTCTCGTCGCGTATTTTATTCAAATTTTCTTATATTCTAGAATCGAAAAAGATACGAATTCGCGTTTTTTCTTTTGATTCTTTCAATTTTTCACTCGCGTTCTACGAAAGTTTAGTTCAATAATAATATGTGTAATATAATTCATTTCAGGATATTATAGCAAGCAAACGTTGAATACATTTTTGATTCGTGTAAAAAGAATTATTTAATACGATAAATTTAGCTGTACTGTGGTTATTTTTTATCTATTTTAATCCCTACGAAATTAATTTAACCACGAGTAAGTAACGAGAACGCTAAAACCTATGTTTCCATTGAAAAATATTGTACAAACGTATAAACGTATGCAATGTTATAACAAATTGTCGGAAGTATAAATTTATAACAAAATTGTGAAAATTGATAAATTATACCGTGTTACGATAACGGAAATCTCCCGCGAAAATATCCCACGAAAATTTCCCGCCTGACCTAACGGACGATTTTGCTAATGACTTTGGGGAGAGGGTACCGAGGGTATATAAGGACCCGCCGATGTCCCGTGAAGTCATTCACCCTTCATACTGGGCCCTAGACACTTTGCGGCGTATTTTGACCTGAAGGTTCTGAGATGTGAATAGAGTGGTCGGAGGCTACTAGCTAGCCTATGTCTACCCGGTACACACTCAGTCTTCAGGTAACATTTGTATACATTAGAATCAATTAGAATTTGAATTGAACAGACTGAATAATAATTCATTTTAACTAATACCTATTAGAAATTTTCCTTTTAAAACAAATATAAATCATTTTACCAATTACTGGTACTTGCTAGACATTTAATATCAGACTTTAAATATTCTCCTTTCGGTTCTTTTAAATACAATCAAATAATTTCTTCAATTATCGATACTGACTTGGTGTACTCCTCTTCGAATAAAATATTTCGAAATTATTTTGAAGGTTTAGGGAAATAAACATTTGAATTTTAGTCATCGTTGTTCTTCAGACTTGTCGAATAGGATATTGAAATGACTTTGAGAGCTTGCTTTTTCGTTGCAGCATTATATGTAACTATTCTTCCAGCAATTGAAGTGTTGCAATACCGTGAAATAAATTGTATTATATATTTTTTCTGTTTACACTAAATTTAAAGTTCTGTTTACATGTTATAACAATTAGAATGTAGACGTTTTGCCGTTTCACGGTTTTTCCTCTGTTAATTATGTGTTTATAAATCATTTCAAACTAAAGCAGCACCATGCCCACCCTTAATTAAACCGTCTCAGTAGTTTACCGTAATTAATAATCTATTTTCGGAATTTATACGAGAATTTTTGAATTTTAGTAAATACTAGAGTCAGTGCATCGCGTATTGAAATAATAGCTTCATCCCTAGTTCGTTTATTATTGAGTAATTTTACGCGTTTAGCTTATGCTTCTCCCCAATTCTCGTCGCGTATTTTATTCAAATTTTCTTATATTCTAGAATCGAAAAAGATAGGAATTCGCGCTTTTTCTTTTCATTCTTTTAATTTTTCAATTGCATTACGCATTATTGCAATAATTTCTATCGTTAAATTTAATTCTAATTGTTTAGCAGCTTTTCTGCTGCTATCGACCCTAGATTTTACTGACACTTGTGGAATCGCCCCTACATTTGTTTTCGTTTTTTTTGACGTGGAGGTAGGCCGACTCTATGTGATAAACAATAA
>NW_017100404.1:892133-926623 GCF_001263275.1 Habropoda laboriosa | reverse complement strand
TTTAGAATAATTAAAATAAAATAAATGTTGTCAACTAAAAATTTTGAACGTCATAGCTATCTAGACATTATTTTCAATTGAAAAAAAAAAATGATAAAGCATAATACTATAGCCATTTTCATCAGAAAAATTTCACCAACATGTTAAAAAAAATTTCAGATGAAAGAAAGTAAAATTAAAAATATTATATTTTTCTATTATGATTTGTCGAGCCGTGAAATCTGGTAAAGTAAATCGACGGGTGTAACGTTAGTCCCTTGACTGACTGGGTATTTTCTTGTGGCCGCCTGACAGCAACCTGTAAATCTGGCGCGACAGTGAACGTGTTAATATATAAATGTTGTTCAAATTATATCGTGTTTGATATCATTCTCATTAGAAAAATCTGACCAACATGTTAAAAAAAATTCCAGATGAAAGAAAGTAAAATTAAAGATATTATATTTTTCTATTATGATTTGTCGAGCCGTGAAATCTGGTAAAGTAAATCGACGGGTGTAACGTTAGACGCTTGACTGACTGCGAGCGAGATAACATGGGTGCAGCAATGACGCAGACCTAGGCGTAGGACCATCTATACTGTCACTTGTAGAATCCAAACTTACTGACTCTTGTAGAGAATTTAGTGTAAATCGTATAACGCCGGCCGTGTCCAATTAAACGCAGTTACGGAGAAATTGTAAATATAACGAAGCGACATCGATACAGAACGCTCCTCGTGCTACTATTTATTATATCAGCCGTGTTAGTTTGCCTAGTGGAATTTCAATTAATAATAATTTGATGCTCCCCTTCTTGCTTCTGTATTACGATGCCGTGAATTGAAACTTGTAAATTGTCTTTCCGCTGCTCTCAGGGATTTAAGGAACGGGTTAACCCTTGTGGTAGGCATTTCAGTTCGAACTGTTTGCTAAATCAACACAGGACAGCTGATTCGAGTGATAAATCGTTATACAGTCACATTGAAAACACCAATATGCTCCCAGAAACCGAACAACGATTAATTTTCTGTATTATAATTGTCATTTTAATTCAGGTTTGGAAAGATTGATTTTTAACTCAATCTGTGACATGAAAAGATTCATTTGACATTTTTCATTTTTGTAAATTTACTCTGTTTCTGAACTAATCATTTTTCTTCGAATCGTAACATTACTCTGCAACGGAAAATGTTCCTTTCAATTGTTACACGATCGCGTTTCATTTCTACGAAACGTGAAGAAATATAAATTTTATACGACTTTGTTATTCCTCTTTTTCATTTTCTCTTTTCCACTGCCTTTTATTTGCCTCTTGTTTCTTTCCTTCTTTTTCTCGTCAACGAGCATTAACACGGAAATGCAGCCGGAACAAGCGCGATGTTTAACGTGTAAATGGACTCTCTGCGTGAAATTTAAATATGCTTGATGCTGGTGTGAATTCAAGAAACCGTCATTAGTCAGATTGTTTTTCGGCTTCCACGTCCGGGCGAACGAAAGTGTTAAATTAATCGTCAGTCTGTGACAGAACATTCTGAATACTAAATTTTCTGCCACGGAGTAACAAACTTACGCATCGGTGAAACTTTCTTTCCGCGTATTTTATTTTTATTATTATCACAGATTATTCTAAATATTACGACTTTCAACACAAAGATTTTGCAATTTTTAATTCTATCTCTGGTAGCATTGTATTCAATATTGCTTTTCACTTCGTGTCCAGTATTCGCAATATTTTCTATTCATTTTTGAAACCTTCGGTTCGTCGTTTGCAAAAATTAATTAATTTCGAAGCAAAATGCTATTCGTACAATTTTGCTCGTTCTAAAAGATACAGGAAAAATTCAATTCACCTTGTCGATAATTTACCCAAATTAGTTTTCATGGATTCATTTGAAATAGAACTCGACGTTAGTCTTCGCATCTTTTACTTCCATTTTTACGCCAGCAGTAAAATTTCATTCAAATTAGAATCTATTATGCAGAAAGTATCATCTACGATGTCATTTTCCATCACTTACAAGTCACCGTTAAATTTCAATTACCTCTCGTATCAAATATAGGCAATCTATTCATAAAGAACACCGCAGAAATTTTTACAGTCCAGGTACACTTTTCCAATAAAAGAAAAAGCGTAAGCAATATTGCATCGATCGTAATATTTCGTTAATTATTTTTCGATATTCGTAAATTACAACTTCCGTTCGAAATGAAAGTTCGCCGCTGTTAGAACGCGCAGAGGTATCTGTTAATATTTGTCACAGCTCGTATTTGTACACAATATTTAGCAACAAGTTGAAAATAAGCTGCTTTTCAATGAACGATCGTTATCACGGCTGTGCGTGTGGGTGTTCGTTCATAAATTAAATTAAATATTTCAATGAACTTCTCGGTGCAATTTTCTTCGTTGCTCGAATCGCGCGACCTATTGTTTGCGGCTGCTTTGATTCGAATTTATTTCGGCCCGTGGGTCTTTTCGCGAATTTATCGATTTTATTTCATCAAGTTTTCAAACATGCTCCCGGCGAACAAAAAGGCGCAATGAATGCGAAATTTCCATGAAAATGAGAGGAACGTGGCTCTGAAACTCCTCACGGTCAATCAGGTGCTGCAATAATGCTGAAATGTTTATGAAATGCGACGCTCCGCCGATGCTTTTTGATTATACGTCTCTCGAGGAATATTTCGATTTTTATTAAACAACTTCTCTGTCGATCGCGTTGGTTTTTTTTTTTTTTTTGAAATTTCACTCGTTTTTCGTTTAATCAGATTTCTAATTTATAACGGGGCACTTTGAGCGTGCGTATTTCTTTGCCGACGGATACGTGTTGCGTGAAATGTAACTACTGTCGAGTAAAATATTCTCCTGCCTCCGTGCGTAAATAATGACAGCTTTTCGTTGGGAAAATTTGAACGTTACATTCGATCAGCTGAATCTGCCATTCGCAAACGTTTTTGCAAATTTTGTGGAAAAATTTAGTCTCTCTGTTTGTGGATATTTTTGTGTTCTTTGAAGTCGACAATAGTATTGCATTGGATGAACGTGTTAATGAGAATAATTAACGTGACCCAACTGCATTTCTTTTTTCAAAATTGAGTTGTAGATGTAAATCATCTTTTTTCTTTCTCTTTACTTTATTAGAGCTGTACGAATTTACCTTACGTTGAATAATAAATATAAAATGATTTAACACTAGAATTACCAGCCGAGTCAGATTGACACGTTACCGACTGTACAAAAGTGAATTTTTACGTAAGTAAACGATAATTGGAAAATTCGATTCATATCGATACAAATAGAAACATACCTGTAGAAAATAAATTCGGAAAGTTACGAATGATAACAGTTACCAGTATTGAACATTCACGTTTTCTCGAAAGATGCTTATGGGTCATTTTGAACCCGGTCGGTAGTTCTAGTGTTAATTATTTGGGTTTCAAGCATAATGTTGTTTTACGTTCCATCGCTGATATCGATTTATTTTAGGATTAGGGCTTGCAAGGGAACATTCCAAAGTGATAAACACCGATATTGATGAAACTTTGGTGCGCGATATTATTCAAAAAAATATTTGACACGTTTTCTTCCTTATCGACAATCGTTCACGTTGAAGAGGGGAAAATCGACTTCAAAAATAAGGGTAGTAGGCATATTTGGTCAAAATTATTTACTATCTTCTGTTTTTCAAATTTATCGTTGAAAAATCTAAAATTCGTCAATTTGTACTATTCCTCTATCTCTAATAGTTTGCAAGATATCACACTAAATATATTTCCTACCTCCAACTTTGAGGGCGATTTTCACCCCTTCACTGTGCACGATTTCCAATATAAAAGAATACGTATCGAATACTGTTGGATTATTTCTAACAACACCCTATGGAAATAATCAAGTGAGGACAAAAATGTCTCCGGGTTATTTTAAACAAAGGCACTGGGACTTCCACCAGATGCATCTGGTGTTCGTCTTCGAGTCACTCACTGCACAATGCCATACCATAACGTAAACAGTTTCTAGGTATAAGGGGACCCCAACTTTCTTTTGGGTGCCTAGAAACAGTCCTTCAGAAGATTCAATAGAGTAAAGACGTTTCCTCTGAGACCGTAAATAAAATCGTATATTACAAAGATAAAAGACTATTTAATTCCATAACCCATTTCCAATAAATACTTTTTCGAGAACTACTATGCACCAAAGTTTCGATTATTATTTCTTTTAGTAAGTACAACAAAAAAGCCACATTTTCTTCATTGAAAAGAAAGATTATGTGCATCAAACCTATCGAACTATTTTTCCCCCGGTGGCATTAGCGTGTGTTAGCGATGCCTGTGAAGAGTTGCCAATTAATAGCTAATGAGTAATCCGCTCGCTTGACAGCGAGTAGCAAACACGGCGAGCAACGAAACCAAACAGTCTTATTAATACTCGTCTGGCAAACATTTTCGGCGCAAACACTAATTAGCAGGCACGATATACTATAGGGAGGAGGCGCGTGGAGAAAATTCGCCTGGCAAAAAAGCGCGTCGGTTTTGCGCGAAGCGGACACCGGGGGCCGTTTAATAATTTACAACGCTTACGCGAGCCGGGACAAAATTTACAACACGCGACATCGGCGCCACTAGCTTTAGCCTGATTAAAGCCCAAAGTGACCGTGGCTCCTAACGGCTGATTTACGATTCACCCCCCGCAGCCGTCCGTGCACACGCTTTCACGCGTTTGCACGCACGCGCCACGTGCTCGCCACGGCGAAAGCCGAGCGTGGAGGATAAGTTGCGTTGATAAATAAACTTTCATGCGAGGATATTCCGTCTTTTTTTATTGGGTGATTAAGGTCACATGCACCTTCTGAGGTTATTAGTGACCACAGTGAGTTTATTCAGTGGTGCAGTCTATAGTAGGTGGTATAAACCAATATCTTTCAAGAAGTTCATAGCTCTTTCACTTGAATCTTTTTTTTTAAGTTTTCTGATTGTGTGTAGTTTAGTCGGTCTTGAATTTTTCCACTCTTCATTCCATGATTCTATTGTCGCTTTAGTGAGGTAATTTTGAAGGTCTTGATATAATATAGGGACATCGTTTGATTCGGACGTACTGGTACTAACTAGCTTTGCTGCTGAGTCGGCTTTTTCACTGTCTTCGATGTTGGCATGTGAGGGGATCCAGGAGTACAAAATTTCTTTTTCGCCGCAATTGAGTATTGCATTTAATTCGATAATGTTCCGTATTATTGTGTTTCTGGTTTCTAAATTTCGTAAGGCTGTCACAACACTTTTGGAGTCTGCAAAAATGATCAATTTATTATGTGCCTTTTTTTTTCGATATATTTTAAGGCTTGTAGAATCGCAAATGCTTCACTGCTGAAAACTGTGAATGGTTCTGGAAGTCTGAATTGCAAGTCTCTTTCAGGGGTGCATACCGCACATCCAGTCCCTTGTTTTGATTTTGAGGCGTCGGTAAAAATTTGTCCATGGTTTGGATATTTGCTAGATAATTCAGTGTATAAAACTGGGGTTAATATTTTTTCCTATTGTTACGAATGATATTCCGTGTTTGTTGGTGCTAAAGTGTCTCGCTCGAATCCTTGGAAACGTCAGGGACCATTTTTGAAATTATTAACGCTTTAAGCGTCGGACCCGCTTTAAGGCTCGATATGTGGACCGCCTAAAAAAATATTATATCTCTTGAACAATATTTATACGATTAAAAATCGACGCTGTGCCTGTAATAAGCACTATGTAAAATTTTTCAATAGAAATTTTCTGTTCTACGAGAGTTATTTGATTTGATTTTGCAAAAGTGCAGGTTTCTACAAAACTCGTAAATATTGCGGTGCTTTAAGTGTTAGGTCGTTGCGTGCATTAAAGATAGATGTTGGAAAAATCTAATTTGGTCGCTTTGAAGGTCTTTCAAGACGGTAGCTGTGACAGAAATTTTTAATCAGTTTGTTAACTGATTCGCCAAATGTATCAATAGTAAGTCTCAGTAGCTGCATTCGTACGACGTTCTTCTAATATTACAGCTATCTGTGCTATTAGGTCATTGAACGTGAAATGACGGATTCGTAAATGTGACTTTCCAGATCGATAAGGGTAGTCAAAATTAAATTTTTTTGGTAGAAATAAGCTACGGTTGATTTGACACATTTCTGCCAGCAAATTTTAAGTGTATTTAGCTTACTATTATAAAACACTGAATTTTTGTGATGTATTTCTCCATTTCACTTAATACGAGTTGGAGAACTTTGCAATTCCACAAGATCAATGTTTAATCGATTTTCTTATCACCAGCGCAATTTTATTTCACGTTAAATCGCTTCTTGAGATTAGAGATTTGAAGCTTTTTTAGTGTTTTCAAGTATAGATAAATACCACGTGTTCTACAGGCTTGGGATTTAAAAGTTAACACGCAGATGTTTTCGCTGTACAATAAATAAAGTACCATTCGTAAGTTTAAGTAACTTATCTTTTAGCGTGAGAATACACAATTTGAGTTTTATTGAACATTCGTAATCAATATCTTATATTTTAAATATGTTTATCAATAATATTAATTGGTTATATGGACCAAAGTTACAATGAAAGAATAAAATACCAATTGTCCAGGAAGACCATTGGCAAATGAATGCCATCAAATGCATAAAACGCGAAGACCCATATACGAGGTGAAACTGGAGTCGGTTGTCTGACTAGTGGTTGACCGAAACTACTAGTCAGCCTTTAACCGTCGAAATGTCAATAACGATGTCAGTAGGATTATTACCGGTAAAAGGAAAGCAACGTAATGGTTATACCTAGAATTCAATTAAAGTGTCACGCATGTTTCGTTCGGAACTACAGAAATTACAAATAAACGAATACAAATTTTTCCTACATTGTTACATCGAAATAACTGCTGCGAAATAACATAACTACCCTCTCGAAGCTTGCACGATTAACGAAATCGTTTAATCTTCGATTCTATATTCACCCTGGAAACACAGCTGAACCCTCTTCGTTCGAGAATACACGCTGCTGCCCAAGAATCCCTACAAATAAAAAACTTTCCTGTTGATCAAGCTTTAACCCCATATTCTATAAACTTTATTCCCGATTAATCCCGTGAAAGTAGAGCGAAGCCTAATATATCAAAGTCGAACTATTAAACAACTTTCGCATTCCATCGTATACGAGACGATCCACTTTATCGGGGAATATTTTCAGCGAGAGAGAGGGAGGCATAACTGATAAGCTTCTCAACAACCATGTCTCGCTAATAGCCCGCGCTCCCTGCTTATGCACCGTGCAATTCTCAAGCAATAGAACATATCACCGCTATCAGAACTGCCCCTTTACTACGCCGAATACACCAGCTCTGACCCCTAGCTAAAATACTTTAAACACGAGACGGTGTTCGGTTGCATAGAGAGGGAAACAAGGAAATGTGAGCAAGGGTCGTGGTGTGTCGCGAAGGAGAGCGAACAATGCCGGTGTGACAATAAATTTAGCAACGTCGCCTGACAAAATGGGAACGTCGGTTATCGTGAACGAACTATAGGGAGGTGTAGGTGGAGAAAAGGTCGGTGTGTGGGCTGTTGGTACGGTTTGGGTGTGTCGAAGTATAAAAATATACTTGGTGTAATAATCGGGAAGCAGGGACAAAACAGAGGAAGGCAGAACAGATAGGGTAGTCCAATGGAAGTTCCGGTTGATCGAGCGTTTTGCATTGCTGCCGTGACAGGGAACACGGACGCCTCGATGCTGAGCCCATTGCTGCTGGGCCTGGCAGCAACAGCAACCCTTTTGGCCCTGGCCGTAGCTGGAATCCTGGCGGCGCTCTACCGGAAGCACTCGAACGGCCGACCCGGAAGTCCAAAGCACGCTCCCATCGTGTGCGAGCCACCTAATGCAGGCGCAACTACCCCGGTGCACCCCCAGACCAAGCAGGCGGTCGATGACATCGATCCGGACATCATACCCAACGAGTATGGTGAGTCTACGGGTTTCCGATTGTTCGAAACGGCCACCAAATTACGGCCTACGTGCACACAAGGCGATCGTAAAATCGAACATATACAGATACGCGTGTGTACAGATATGTACAGCCTTGGCCAAAAGTATTAGACACCCCGTGAAGTATGAATTATTTAGGAAATTGTACTGTTCAAATGTGAAGATGAACAGTGTTTGTTAACTTTGTCAGTATTTTGTTGGGCCATCCTTTGCCTGCATTTGAGAATCACAGAATACAGCCCCGGCCGAAAGTATTAGTCACCCCATGAACTATGAGTCAGAAATGTTTTTGTATCATTAGGAAATCAAACTTCAAATATGAATATAATCAATGTTATTAACTTCGTTGGGCCATCCTTTGCCAATATTTGACAATCACAGGCAATTTCTTTCTGGCCTTTACCCTATTCTTCTAAAAACAGAATTAACTGGCCTTAATTCACTCTTTTTTGGCACACTTCAATAGAAGCAAAGATCCACAACATGTAGACAATAGATCGCTCACTTGTTTTACAACCCGCTATAAACCTTGTCAACCGTTTTAAAAGCCTGTAGAAGTGCCCGACAAAGGATGACGAACAATAGGAAGGCTTCAGAGAAATAGTTTTTGCAGTAAGTTGTAATAATAAAGCTACCTAATACTTTTCAACAAGGCTGTACATCTACTCGCACACAGGAGTGTACGTGTGGCGATATGCAGAGCAATTTTATTTCATTTCATCGCGATACAGAGTTGCCTGGATATCGGCATGCGATATTTTAATCCCTTTTCGTACGTAAGTTACGACTTTATTGGCTGTTTAATTGTACGTCTTCGCTTCGATCGACGCTCGTAATTCGTGTAAATGGAACGTTCACCGGACAATTACAGCTCGGCTCGCGTGGCTATGCACAGCAGCACGTTATTTCTTGTATTATCGACGTGACTAATTCTATTTTTGTTTTAATCTCGTTGCCTTTTTAATAGTCGGTGGTTCGAACGCACGAACTGTTTTTCGCGCGTTTTGCGGTGAATTTAACGGGCTTTTTTTTCATTGGTGTTGCAAGTATTCTAAGGAACACGAGACTCTTGAAGAACAATCTATTTGAAACATTTTTCTGTAACTGATTTCAATCAGTTTGCAAGGAAAACGTCAAGGATTTAACCTATTTTGTAACACCTATTTTAAAAAATATAATTCTCTCGAATAATTAGATAAAAGACATAATATTGTTGAAAAAGGAACAATTTTACGACACAGTTTCTTCGTGAAATAATTGTTGCAAATTTTTTAACGACGTTTGATCGATTTTTTAATATTTTTGAGGATTCGCATTATACTTTAGGACTATTAATCAGATTCTTTGTTTGAAAATAAAAAGCACGTGTTCTACTTGTTTCATCATTTTTGCACTGTTTGTGAAGCATTGGAAGAGTTACAATGGCATTGTAAATTTCTTTTCTATCGTGTTTCTCTTGCAATGTGTAATTCGAAAAAATAAATGATACAACAGAGTCGCGATATCTTTTTAAAATATTCAACTTATACTGTACCCGAAATTTGATAAAACAATCAATACTGAACGAAAAAGTTGTTAAAACATAAAGCATGTTTAGTATTGATCTCGATTTTCGTCGTCGAAATTTACCTTTCTTGCATTTAAATTTCGAATAAAGGCAGATCTAATGTCGGAAAAATCTGCAGTAACGAGAGGGGAAAAAATCGGCACAGACACGGCTTTCTCTTCAAATTTGCACGGATGTTAATAGCGGACTGCTTTGGCGTACTTTTTCCATCAAAGATATTTCCGTGTCACGCAGCGATGAATTTCGAAATGCATTGTCAGGTTAAATTGATACGCTTCGATTCACGTTAATAGATCGGAAATGCAATGCCTTTATCGACAATGAACAGTGATCAAATGTGTGTTCATCAAACTTCTACATTATTATCTCAACACTAACGCGAACGAGCGCGAGTTCACTGACTGTCGATAGCTTTGACGCGCGATCGTTGTCGAAAGAAAATTGAACGAAATTATACAGAATAAAGGAATTCTCAATTTCTCTCTTACTCCGTTGTTCAACGCGTATTATTGTTTTCGGATAGAAATAACCGACGTGAGTTATATCTCAATAATTCTGGAAAATCTTCTCTTATTTTTCCATCCGATTTCTTTGTCCTGCTTTCGTGATCGATTTTTTTTTTATTTCGTGGAACTTGAATTATTTCGAATTTATGGATAAAGAGAATCGATTTCCTCTGAATTATGTTTCGAGATATCAAATTCTGGGAAATAATTTTTCATCTCGAATTGCACGGTTTTCCAATCTTTTTCCGATCCAATTTCTTCGTCCTACTTTTGTGATTAAGTAGTTTCATTTCCTAGAATTTCAATTATTTCAAATTTCATTTCTCAAACTACGATTACTCGTACTTCGTGTAATTTCTTTCCTTCGCTGAATTTTTTCGAGGACAGATAAAAATAGGCTGGAACTTTCTTACCGGAAGGAGAAAACTTCCCCGAAAGAAGCTGTAGGCAGACGTCATTTCTGCGAAAGGTGTGTTAAATAAAACAGGTTCTACACTTCTGGCCTATTGTCCACGTAAAGAGACCGCTCTTGTCTAGATTTAATCGACTAATCTGCTTAGTGGACGCGGAACTTTGCACGGCTTCGTTTGAATCTGTTCACAGAGAGAAGACCCTTAACGTACACCCCGATATACAAGACACCGCCGCAACGTAGAAAGAAGGATCGAAGTACGGACGAGGCGATCTCGCCTGAGAAAAGGCCAATTGTGCAGCACGGTTTGGATCTTCCCCCGGACCCGATGTTGTCCGACTGTCTGCCAGCGCCGACCATAAACTATCCCCAGAATCACGTGTCTCAAGTGAAAACTTACAGCAATCCACCCACTATGGCGGACTTCAAGCAAATGGCAATGGACGCTTATAATCAACGAAACAACCAAAACGTAAGCTTTCTCGGATTTGTATTTTGTGTGTGCAAAGTAACGTGTTTTTTCAGGGAATACAAACAGAAATAATTGGTAGAATTTGTTACATTTCTTTTTTTTTATTTATGAAGAATTAAGCACCAAACGTGCTTCGATACTGAAATTGTAATAGAAGAATGTTAAAAAGAGGCTTAGTTACTGAAAGAGATGTAACGTGTAAAAATAATTACGAATAATTGAGGAAAAAGGAAAATCGTACATGCACTGTATTGAATAGCGGAAGTTTATGAACGATTGTATTAGGTCATCTCATAAATAACGTTGTTTTAGAAGCTCTGTTTCAGTACAAAATTAATACGATTTACATTTACTATTGATCTCTATTCAAAATTCTCTATTTTAATTTTCTATTCAAAAAGAATTCTTTACTCTTGGATTAGAGAACTGATCTAATGTTAACTTTAAGTGAAGTTTCTGCCATTTTAAATGATTTCTAATTAACGAAATAAATGGTAATTCAATGGTCAGGGGAATATGGTAGATGTGGTATTAATTCCCAGTTCAATTGCTCTTCTTCTATTTTTGTTTTCTAAATCTAATCATTCAGCAATAAAATATGGACCAGTGGGAAAATACACGTGTGGAAATTAATTCGGTACTTTTTCTTACAAACTTCAATTTTAATATTCAAAATAATCTCCATTATTCCTTGATGACGATTCTTCCATTTATCGGGTACCAAACGAATTCTCTCTCTGAGAAAATATGGCAGCTTCGAGTTGACAAAGTATAATTGAAATAATCAAAAGTTAAAACTGAAAAGTTTCCGTGATACACAAGAAATAAGAAGATGCGCAACAAAAATCCTTGGAAACTAGGTTATATTTATACAACAACAACGCGAACGGAGTTAAATACCTCACAGAAGCTGAAATAAACATATTCCGCATCCGACTTTGGTCAATATTAACATTCCAATCGTGCCGGTGGATTCCATTGAAACTAAAATAAATATCCTCAAATCTGTCAACGTAAAAATACCGAAATATCAAACACAATGGTTCATAAGTCACCGACATTTACGACGCAAAAATTCCACAGATAAAACCGTGTAAACAATTGCAAAGGAACATAATTTAAGGGACAAACACTTTCAAAAGATCCTCGTTCTTCCTTCCACGATCCTCTTCCTCCTCAGCGACAGAAAATAATAAAAGCGTCCGCGAATCAAGATAGCCGATATCACGGAAACGAGTTAATCGATCGCTCGCACGGACGTATAAATCATTCCGACAATTAGCCTCGTAAACTCATTGCGGTCTGTAAATTTAATCGGGCCCCTTTTTTCACGATATCTAATGGAGTGTATTTAGTCGAAGCCGTTTGATTAATGAGAAGCAATTAACGCTTCCCCTGGCCACGGAACACCAGGCATAGAAGAGTGGCTGGATGGAGGGGTAATAGGGGAAAGCAAGCGAATTACCGAACGAACGAACGAGATCGCGTTCCTTCTTTTTTTTCGCCCGGAGGAAGTAATACAATCGATCGTCTCTCGTCGACGCGACTTCTCTTCTCTATCGCAGCCAATCTCTATCTCTCTCTTCCTCTAGCACACTATCTCTCGTAACCAAACTGACAAGGTTGTTTTAAATATTCGAAGTTTCGAAGACGACCACGGGGGACCGGGACACGAGCCAAGTAAGAGGGATCGCATCGCTTTAATATGCGCCAGTCTTCCACTTTAACTTTTCCGGTTTAGCGAAGCCTTGGGTTATCTGGGCGCTTCCGCGAGTTTAATTACGTCGAAGTTTCCTCGATAATTCGAAAGGGCCAGTCCCGATGCGCGTTACTCTTCTCTCGTCTTGAACCCGACTTCCGTTTCCCTTCGACGCTGCCCACCCCCCAGTCGCGTTCCATTAAGTGTCTGAATAATTTTAATACCGATCCACCACCCCCCACCCACCCTTCCATTACTCGCCCTCTCTTCATTAACTGACCCGATATTCCCTCTGGATGTTTTCGCTTCGGTGTTTTTGTTTTCACCGAAATTACGTAACCCGACGTGGTTTCCGATTATTTTCGTCGTCGGTGTGCGCCGCTCGCTCCACTCGTCGACTGTTCCATTATTAATTCTGAACCGAAATTTGCAATTTTCACAAGTATCGATGCATTTGCGTTTTTTTCTTTTTTTTTCTTGGTGCTTGTACTTCTTTTTTCCAGTTTTGCGGGGTGGAATTGTTTAGTTGCCCTTTAAACGAAGGGTCGGGATGCTTTTGGGGGATCATCTCAGTAGTTTAATTTTGAGAACTGTGAAGATGCGGATAGATTTTCTGAGAATGTCAATTCAGGTTTTTAATGTGAATTTGCGTTAGGAAACTTTCTTCAAGTGTTGAATCGCGGTATTATTGAAAGAAATTGAATAAAAAATAGTTAGAAAAGATGTAAGCTTCAGGAAGGTGTCCGTGCAATCGTAATGTGCCCTATTTTGAAGTGATAATCACCGATTTTGATGAAACTTTGATGCACAGTAGTTCCCAAAATAATACTCGACACGTATTTTTTATTTTGAAAATCGTCCACAGTGGAGGGGTGAAAATCGTCCTCAAAGTTGGAGGTAGCAAATATATTTAGTCTGATATCCTGAAAATTATTGGTGATAGAAAAACAGTGTAATTTGACGAATTTCGTATTTTTCAACAACAAATTTGAAAAGTAAAATATAATAAATAATTTTGACCAAAAATGTGTATTACTCTTATCTGTGAAGACGATTTTCACCTTTTCAACGAGGACGATTGTTAATAAAAAAGAAATACGTGTCAAATAATTTTTCATGTAAAAAATTTTAGGCTACTCTCAAAATTAGTAGAACTATTTCATAGCGGTAAAGACACGCACGAAGTGTCAAAATGAAATATTGCAATAATTCGGTCTTAATTTTCATTTTATTAAAAGGAAAATATTGCAAAATTTATGTAACGTATTAATAATCAACAAGCTATGTAAATTTGTTATAAAAGTTCAAGTCACTTTTCATTCTACAAGAATTTATTTTCAGTCTTGAGCATGTATTGAAATATTTTTCATGCATTGAAGGAAAATGGATTGCTTTCATGTAACACGAAAGCATGTTACATTTACCTAGATAGCTGCAGCGGTAACTCAATTAACATTGAAGAACGTGGTAGAAAAGGCACCAATTTACCTTTCAGAAAAGTCTCTCAAAACGCGAACTTACCTTCCATAACATACTTAACGTTTTACGTTCCAGACGTAATTAACTGAAACTCGATTTTAAGCGAATGTTTACATCTGCCGGGGAGCGATAAAGAAGATAATTAAGTTCTTCTCTGAACGTCGTAAAATGGTTAAGTGTTAGTGCTTACCAAATTGGAAAACTATTCGAACTCATAATTAGACAACTATTCGAACCCATAATTATGCAATTATTCCCCGAGAAGCCTGCAATTTTCCTACTTTACCTTTAATTAAACGATTTCGTTGCACTTTTCAAAGTACGAAATTTTCGAGGTTGTACAACGCACGATAATTTAAGCATTTACAAACAAAGGATATTTTTCACGAAGAATCAATAAGCAAACAAATTCATCCGTTCATAAATGTAAATCAATTTTGTAAATCAAACTTTTGAAGATTTCACTTTTATATATAAGCAAACAAATTCATCCGTTCATAATTGTAAATCAAACCATATTTTGAAGATTTCACTTTCAAATTACGTCGTGATACTTATTAACCCTTTCGCTGCGGCAGATTTCAGGCAAAATCTTTTGTTTCAACGTTTTAAAATTTTTCAGAAATTTCAGAATTGAAATTTCAAAATGTATTATTTTATTAAATTAAGGTGGAAGTTTGCAAATGTGAAAAATTAAGGTGAGAGTGTGTCAATAGTCGCGAACGAAAATTTTCAAAACGCCTTTAGGCGCCGACAGCAGTGAAAGGGTTAAATTCTATTTCCTCCAATTTTCCTATTCCCACTTCCATTCTCCTCGTTGCAATAAATAAATTATAAAAATGAACTTCAGACATTTGCAATGTTAAACTAAAGTTAGACTGTCATCGATACGTTCAGAAAGGCTCTATAGAAAATGAAGCTAGGAAGTCTAACGAGCGAAAGTTTCCCCTTGAAACGAAGACCATGTTCGATTGATTACAGGTGTACTACAGTCTCCAGAGGTCGGGCAAGGGGTTGTCGTCTATGCCGCAGAGGCCGGTCTCCTCGTCAGTCTCCGCTCAGGGGAAGTTCCACCAGCCGGAAGTGGTGACGCGCTCGAATCGAATACAAGAGAGTTGTATATAAAATTCACGAGGAGGAGAGGTCTCTTCGAGTCGAGAAACTCTGGCTGCTTCGTGAGCGTTCGTACGAGAAGCTAGATACAAGAGTGAGAGAAGAACGTCGTTTCCAGGACCGCGAAACGGTGTCGAATACTCGCGAATCGAGTTCCACGTTGCCGTCTTCCTACGGTTCACGTGTGAATTTCTAAGCGACTTCGCGAAACAACGCAGATGTTCGCTGTACAAAAAGAAACGAAAAAAAAAAACAGAGGACAAAACACAAGAAGAGGAGGACAAGCGGAAAAAAGAGAAAAGCGAAGGAAATGGTGAAAAAAAATTGCAGTTTGCCAGGGATGGTAACGAGGGGACCTGTATATCCGAATATCTTGGCAAGTTTAGTCGCATGCACGACGAGATTGGACACGCGGATATCGAGTTGCTCACAGAGTTAATGAAACGTCGACAATTAGAGAGAGACTCGATGCTTGACGGAGTGTATCGGATCGTGATAGGATCCCGTTCAATTGTTGGTTCCTTTTCTACTTGGAGATTTTTATAACAGAGTTCGTCCACGTTCACGAACGAAACGAGGAGGAAAAAAAAAAGAAAACAGGAGGAGGAGGATGAGAAGCAAGGTGGAGGAAGAGTGGAACAGTGAGTTCAATAAGAGGGAAGTCCAATTTGACGAAGCAACGTCGCTGAATTGCTAAACATACGTAGCAACGCGAACAGTTTTACTGTGTTCCCGTTTCACAAAGGCGTACACGGCCTTCGAATCGTGCGTTTTACTGTTTATATGAGATTAGTTTTTGTACAAAGATCTATTGTAAATAGGCGAAACAGCCTGGTTTCTAGTGGATAGTCGACGGATGTCCGAATTTCATTCGCTAAAAAAGTCACGTGTTAAGTCGGGAGAGAGGATTGTTCGGTCACGTAAGATAAATACTCGATGGCATACGAAATAAAGAGAATACGTTTCATCTGTTTTACAGAAACGAGCCTCGCCCACTTGTCGTCCTGTCCGAACCTTTTCCCGATCCTCTCTATTAGGAAAGGAGAAAAACGTACGGGAACGAGGAGCCGAAATTTTGGTCGCACGTGAGTTGAATACCGTAACATTCGTACGATCGCAACTGACCATCGCATTCTCCGTTTCGAACGTGAAGGGAAATCTTAGTGCAGAAGCCGCGTGCATCCACGGCGGTGAAAGTCTCATGAAAATTTGAACCGAGAGGGAAACACGTCTCGACGATTGATAGCTCGGAACCTACTCGACGGTATTGCAATTAGTTTCACGTACCAAGGCGTCAAATCGTACACCGCGCCTCTAAATAATTATTTTATAATAACACAACGTTCTTCGGGATTGTTTTAGCTTTCACGAAGATTTATTTTATTCGTTTCTTTGTCTATTCTACTCGCGAAACGTCTTTTCTCTTGATTTCCCTCTGTTCTAAACAGAGTTATTTAGACATATTGTTTGAAGTATTTTTTATTCGAATTTTTGTCACTTGTATGTGGACGTAAATAGGTATTTTTTTTTTTTTTGTGTACTATAACTCTTCAATATAGATTTTATTTGTCACTTATGTTGTTCATCCTGCGTTTTATTTCACACAGAAACTGTTTCATCAGTTTTCCCCATTCATAGTGGTCTTTGTTGCTCAAAAATATGAGGTCTGAATTTTATTTTTCGTGGTTATAACAGCACTTTATCCTTAAGTTCAAACAACTTTTCATTTCTGTCATACATATTTTATCCACTTGAAAAAATACGTTATCATCGATGAAACGACAGCTGACACTGTTATCAAATTTCGATCTCATACTCGCGATTAACAACGCACCCTACGAAACAATATAAAACACAATTTTCTAAACAAATCACTCTTTATTTTTCTGTTCGTCACTCTCACGTCTTCCTTAAGAAGATCCCGTTGAAATCGCCGAAGCTTCATCCACCGAGCATCGTATCTGCCTTCGAACAGCGAATTAAGCTCGAATGACCATCGCGAAGGTAAGTGCAACATCATATTCTTTCAAATTACCCGACCCGGTAGAAACCACTTTGTATCCGACGATGATTCGACGCGACGGCCACGGACCGTAGCTCGAACGTCGCCCCGGATGGGTCCCGCTGCAAAAGCGTTTTAAGGAAAACGGATAGCCGCGTCTTCGTTAGTTTCGATGGGCGCCTCGCGAAACCGGGCTGACAAGGACGAAGAAGAGAGGGGAGGGTGTTGGTGTGCCCTATTGGACCGGGCGCAGTAATTCAAGTATTTCTGGGGAATCCCGTGGCGCGACGGTGTTTGCATACATTGTGCACCTTCGGTCTTGCTAACACGGACTAACCCGGCTCGCCGACGAACCCTATTATTCTACGTGCCAGCCGTGTCTCTAGGGCTGTTAAGACGACCCTCCCTCTACACCTAACGTTCTCGCAGCCTCCTCCCACCTCCCACCCTGTAGCGCCTCGAACTGTCACCCATTCTACTCGTGAATACGCTGTGTAATTACGACCCATCCAACCATTGTAATCCGATGATTTTGTAGTGGATACAGATGCAGGGAACACTCGTGATCGTCGCTGCACCATCGGCAAGAGAGCGTCTATGCTGCCGCGTAATTGGACCTTCGAATTTTGAATCGACTATGTGAAACTACGTGTTTCGTGTGTTCGACTAGAGAGGATGATTGATTCTGTTCGAATAGGGGTTTGTTTGAGGGGATGGGGATATCGTCTTTGCGCACACGTGTTGATAGCTGTTTTGCACGATTGGGGGTGGGAGATTTCCGGTCGGTTATTTTGGAGGAAGGTTTTTGTTCGGAGTGTCGCGCGAACCTTGAGACAGGAAGTGTCTTGGCGACGAGACGTGGTTGATTATGCTCCGCGCGCGTGTGGTGTAGTAAAATTTGACTACATTGTCCCGATTGTGGCTTAATACAATTCGGATAGGGTTGAAATTGTGACGCGAGGCATGCTTGGAGTAACAATGCTCGGGTATTGTGTCGTATGACGTTTGGACATCTGAAAAATTAGCGAAACGGGTGTGAAGCAATTTAAATGTAGGGAGGACATATTAGATATACCGGGTGTCCCAATTTTTTTTTTTTTACAAAACTTTGCCAGTGTGTTCTATGGGTATAAGTGAGAGAAAAATGTTATACGAACATAGGTCGTTTGAAGCTTTGTTAAAAAGTTATGGGAATAACGTGAAATACGAATGGAACCATAATGGATGTGCGGGTATTATGATAGAAAATAGAAATGGATCTGCGATATGTACATCTAGTCTGTTTATGCGAGCTGTGCTTACGCTGCGAAGTCGTTGAAGGTATTGAATATGCCTTCTGCCAGCGTTATTCTTGTGTCTCGCGTCCCAGTAACCGCAAGTATTTCGTACTTTTGTTGTAACTCTTTAACGAAGCTTCAAACTGCCCATGTTTATATAACATTTTTCTCTCACTTATACCCGTTGAACGTACTCACGAAGTTTGATAAAGTTTGATCGGAAACAACTGGGACACCCGGTATGTATATGTACATTTACACTTATCGAGGTGTAATTCGGAAAACGGTTTCAGCGAAATTGTAAAGAAAATACAGCAGCGATATATTTCTTGAGAATTTCTCGTAAAAAAGGCAACCCACGCACAATTATCAAAGTGAATTGACGGCACGCAATTATTCAGGATAGTACGAATTTCCAATGCAAAGTGTTTCATTCATCGGGATAGATCGTTCGGAAGAATAGATCTCTTCAACAGACTGTCGAATATTATTCCCGCGCCCTGACGTAATGGAATGCTCGTTCTCTGTGAAAGTTGCTTTAATATTCAAGCAAATTTCCATGGGGAGCGATCGCGCGTGCCATTTCGCATTTCTGACAAGCAGTCGAACTATGCCGTATTATTTCGACGCTTTTCAACCGTGTATTATTCGGAAAAGGCGAAAAGTATCTCGAGAGACGTCCCCGATACTTTGTCTGGGAATGTCTATTATGCACACCGTGCTGGTAAAGTGTTCGATATCCATGGGCGGTATCGTTCTCTAATAATTAACGAGCTTGCGGTATGGTCATGGAATCGTAGTCTAAATTACTGCACTTACCTACCTAAATCGCCCATTAAATCTACACAGAAACGTGTATTATTTTAAGCACAGCCTGTTGTGATCGATATGAACAACGTACGCTGGCGCATAAGTATCGGCTTTACCCTGATTTGTACCCTTTGTTTAAACGCTCCTCAGATTTCCAATCATACGCTCGACTTTTTTCTTGTAATCGCTGTCAGCCTTGACACGTTTCACAAACACCGTGAACTTTTTCCCTTTTTTCTTTCGTAATTGTTGCACGTTAGGTCGTCCCGTAAGTTCGTGTCGAATTTTGTAATTTAGATCAGTGTTTCAGGGCGAATTCATTATTTATCGCATGACAGAACCGCTGTTAAAAGAAATTTTAATAATCACGACAAAATAAGTATTTTTTTTTTTATTTATTCGAAGAAATCAGCTGTGCTTGAGATAATTGATTTTAAATCGAAAGGGACGATGGTACGTGTATTTTTCAATTTTAGACGTCTAGTTAATTTACTAATTTTCATTTCTAGAGTTGCTTCAATTGCGCTAAGAAAACGTTCAAGTGTAAGTATTGTGTGAAATACTCCAATTGAAACAGTAGCTTTCAATCATCTCTGGTAATTGCACATATACAGCTAGGCGGCTTGCTTTGATGCCATTTGTTGTCTCATATTTATCCGTTAAGTTAAGGTCAAATATACTCGCTGGAATAGCCTCGATGCTATCGCGGCGGAGAATTAACTAAAACGTTCCCTGAAACGTATTAAACTGAAGCAAGATCCATCGACAGACTGATTCAATTAAAGATTAGCTTCAGCGAATTTAAGGGCTAAATGTTTCTTAATTCTTGGAACAAATTGAACCACAGCTGTGATTTATACTATTTTATTCTCAATATAATGTTTTCTTCGTTTGAAATTGCATATAGTGAAAAATAAAATAAAATTTAATTGTACAAATGTGAGTCATAGAAAAAGCCCAGGTATTTTGTTTTTACAGCTATGATTTATACTATTTTATTCTCTGAAATTGCATACAGTGTAAAAATTGTTAAATGTAGGTCACAGAAAATTCCTAAAATTAGGTGAGAAATTATTTATTTCAGTATTAAAATATCTTTCGGTAAATATTTGAATTTGTAATCATTTCAAATGTGTATAATTATTGTAAACGTGTAAATATTGAACATTAAAAGGAAACATATTTTTAGAACTTCAACATGCAGCAACAACCATAAAGTAATCTGTTAAATCAAAGTGTTCTTTAGCATAACATCTGGTGTTTACAATTCGTATTGCTCAAATTACCTGTGCAAAGAGAAAATCACTTTTCTGAATGAATGTTGTTGAACTAATTTTTACATCATTGTTAGACACGTTTGTACATTTACATGTCCATTTATACTTTCCCCCTTGTCTCATTTTTAATGAAGTCATGAACGATACAAAGATAGATAGTGTTGATATCCATGAGTAATGTGATATGTCGTTTTATTATCAGATTAAAGGCTCGAAGGGTCGACAAAGGCGGACAATTAAAATTGTAATTAGCTACAGAGCAAAACCAAGAACACAGGTTTCGAATAAAAAATTAACGATACAGTGAATGACACAGCTCCCATTGAAACATAGATTCACGTGTTGCATGCCATTTAAAATGATTCCTTATCGTCACAAGCAGCCAAGAGTTATGGTTCTGTATTTATCAAAAGTATCTTAAATATGTATGATAGAAGTATTCATGTTTTTCTTACCTGCGAGTTGTTTAATGATTAATGTCCTTCAAGCCTCGCGTTCGTTAGATATTCGTAACGACGTTCGCAGGTAGCTTTAACGATTGATTTTTGTGATAATAATTTTCGTAATTTATAGCAAGCAGTAGGTACACTTTGAATAAGAAAATTAAAATACGTGTGTGTTTTTAATTACAAAATTTGGTTATTAATTCGTAGTGCGGTCTTTAATTAAATTTTAAGGAAGTATTACCGTGAAATTTCTATACTTTATGTTTACTTTCTACGTTCGTTGATAAATAAATAGAGAATATTGTGTGACAAACTTTAATTAATCTCGTGACGATAAAATGTTGCAAAAGATTTAAGAAGTAAAAAAATGACAGACTTCCAGGACGAGAGAATTAAAAAAATTTGGAAATTTTCTTCTTTCTTTTGAGGAATCGCTAAAATAACATTTATATTACTGTCGTGGATTTTCTGGGACCGCTGTTAATTCATAGAATCCCAATTTGATAATTTCACGAATTTTAAAAAATTCAAGATTTAGTTCCTTACATTGAATTACACACAAATACTTTATCAGTGACCAGTGAAAAGCACGTCTGCCACTTGAGAGTACTCGAGTAAAAATTTACCTCAATTTAGCATCCGTTACATACATAATGATCGTTAGATTCTTCAAAACTTTCTTCGTTAAATTCTTTATAAATTTCTTTAATAAATTCCTTAAGAAAATAATTCGGCAGTGAGAGGGTTAACGCAGAAAGCTAAGAATCTCCTCGTGAAACAATCGTTCTCTTCCAAACGTGTCGAGTATTCAAAATTGCCCTCTTGGAGAATTTACCGAATATTGAAGTTTCCCGTGGCTGCAATCATTCGTGTGCCTCGGTTCCCGTTTTATGGTGAGGCACAAGTGGTTTTCTGCTTTCGGGGACGCAGACGAACACGCAGCGCATGCAAAATATAGCCGCAGACCGCATACGATCGAGGGAGAGCAGAGCCCCTCTCTCTTCTCCAGTCGAGGATAATCGACAGTGTCTGATGTCCGGAGTGGCACGTAAATAATCGCGGATCGATGGCTACGAAGTGACACGTGGAAACGGCCGGTGGACGCTGCGGAAACGCTATGAATGTTGAAAGAGACGGTATCGAGCGGGTATCGGGTGTAGGTAGCGAGGCGAATGCGCCGATTGCATGTGTCACGTCGTTTCATCGATCGTTCTGTCGAAGAAGTGAAATCGACAGCCGAATATCTCGTCAAATGTTATGGATCGGCCATTTACGGCGTTACTTCGATTTGCCTCCACTTCCATAAAAGTGTATCGCTTTTCTTGCGACAGTGATTGGAAGATGCGTTATATCTACGCTTTTACCGATACCTATTCTCCCTCTCCTGATGGACGGATCGAAGATGAAACTGGTATTAAGTTTATTCACATTTGAGTTATGAGGTATTCGTGGAAAATTTGTTAATTTTAGAGTAGGTATTCAACCACAGTGTATATTTTCAAATTTAGTTTGTGAAATTTTGGTGGAAATGCGCTGAAGGATGAAATTAAGAATTAAATTAAGGTGCAAGTGCTTCGAAAAATTTTCGCGCCAATAAACGAAGGGGTTAAAGTGGAGGCTGCTATGTGATACACAATATTTATGAAAAATTTTGAAGATCTTTGATTGAATTTGAATTTTCTCTTGTGTTCTTATTATTATTTTTCTATTTTTCTGACGAGTGAAATATTTCACGACAGTTAATTGATCTCTATGAGAGAAAAAAGTTTACACATTTTAAATACATCGTTCCACGCTGAGTTATTAAAATTATTATATTAGTTGGAAAGACGACCAAACTTTGAACATAAGAAACATCATGCCTGTCTTGCCACATTTTTTGTATTTCTAAAGTGTTTATTTAGCGTGTTTGAACATGTTCTCAAAATTCACGTGGAACGATAAAATAAACGTCTGTAACGCGAAATATTTTGTAGAGTTAACGAGAATACCAGCTGTTTAATTAAACATCGAATTTTTAATTCTTGCATAGATTTGCGAAGCTATTAATATTCATTTTTTATCAGTGGCCTCTATTGAAAATTTCTACTGTTTCGCTGTATTGCTTAATATTGCCGCATTCTGTCCCTCGTTCTCCGAAAATGCAAATAATTAGTAAGGTTTCTAATTGGAAAAGTGTAACAGTTTAGATGTAAAGTAAATTTGCCGTATTGATTTTAGAAACCATAAACTGTACAACGGATGCTATCAGAACCAGTGGTCAATTAATTTAAACCAGAAGTTACCGAATACATTTACAGTTACAAAGTCTAACGTAACATAATAAATTGTTCGTTTAGAGGAAATTGAAAAATACGCGTCTTTAACTATCGAGCATATACAAAGAAAATATAGAAGAAACTAGATAGTTTTATATTAAAAAAATACAATTATTCGAATATATATTACATGTTTAATAAGCATATATGTACACAATCAGTTTTTAATTAAAACACTCTAATTGACAATGACAGAACACAAAGTTTAATAATACAAGATATATAAATAAGTAAATTCAATGTTTCGTGAAAATCAAGTCAGTAAACATATTTAACCCTTTGCACTCGAAGTTATTTTTCATTCATATTACCAGCAACTCGAAGCAATTTCAGTGGAAAGATCATATTCATTACGATTATTATTATTATTATTTTACGATTTGTCTTTGTCCTTATGTTATGAACTGAAAATTATTTGCATTGTCTCCATAGCGGAGCCCTCGAGTTTGAAGACAAATTTGGAGCCCTCGAGTGCAAAGGGTTAAATGATCCTTGAATTTTTGGCAAAGTTACTTTAGTACAGATTTCATTTTATTATTTCTTTACAAAGGAGAAACAGTGCAGCATTTTGAGTAATTAAAATGATTTAACTGTTCGAGTAATTTTTTTTCTGGAAACATTTCTGGAAATAATGTAGTCATAAGGAGGTACAAGAAAAGACGATAGCTGTCATATTAAACTCAGGATACGTCTAAATGCATACGGGAAACATACTGTCACTCATGCTTTACTACTCAGTGACTTCGTGTCAGCATTTTGAGTAATTAAAATGATTTAACTGTTCGAGTAATTTTTTTTCTGGAAACATTTCTGAAAATAATGTAGTCATAAGGAGGTACAAGAAAAGACGATAGCTGTCATATTAAACTCAGGATACGTCTAAATGCATACGGGCAACATACTGTCACTCATGCTTTACTACTCAGTGACTTCGTGCACACGTTCATCCTGTTAGCTCCCTTGCAGCGATTCTTCTTAGTGTCAGGTTGACACTAGGATGTGTTACAATACTGCCAGTTCACGTACACAAAGATACGATTTGTCTTGTACGATTGTCAAGCAGCGTATTATACTAATATCTCGAATCAAATGATGCATTTGAACACGTCTAATCCTATTTCAGTTGCGTCTAAGAACTTATCCTTCGAGCGATAGGTGTTCCAATATTTCGAATTACTCGTTCCACTTGTTACATTTGTAGAATTTGACGAATACTGTTGGAAGGTTTCCACGACTGTTCAAGATCTTGAAGCACTGTTAGTTAATTATTATGCTGAGTGAGGTGAGGAAAAGTCGGAAGTGTAGATAAAATAAATTTTGTCTACATTCTTTGAAGATTTTAAGTGACTTCGAATAAAAATTTTAAATAAATTTTGAAGTGTGTAAAGATTGCAATTTTATTTCTTTTTCACATGTTATTAGTTTCCATCGTTTTTCTCGTAGGTAGATTTGTGAGAGAAATAGAAGAGGACAAAGTTTCGCGTAATCGCGATACTGTAAATTTTTTTTAAATTGATAACTATAACTTTTTTATTTTTATATGGAAGCGGTTGTCGGGACAAGTTCAACAATCCACAACAAAACTCAGTTTCAAACTCAATTTCGTGACAACGTTCGGTGTGGTGTAATCAATAAATACGCTGTTAGGATCTTATTTTTATGGAGATTTTTAAAAAACTGTAATTATTACAGAAACAGTGGAAATTTGAAGAGAAAAATCTACTTTAAACATTTCTCAAAAATTAAATAATTGACATATCACATTCAACGAGTGTCTCAACACTTCCGAACAGAAATGTATGTCTCGTACCTACACTTCCGTGTAAAGTTAGCTCTGCGCGATTTCCAAGTTCCGCGGACGAGTAGATTGTGCAAGTTTCGAGACTTTTACAACCAGGTATGATCATTTTTTACGAGTCGTTCCACAGCACTCTCCTTGTCCAAAATTCACGCTGCGTGCGGGTATAGTCACTCGTCGATTCAACCTCGTCGACGAAGGTTCGTAACGAGTGCAGCTTGAACTATTCGATTCACATCGGGGTAGAAGCGGAAAAGTGCATCGAAGACGGTTCACCGCGGGAAATCTCGCCGAAAACGTGCATTTTGTCGCCTCTTGAACCCGCAGCATCGCGTATAGAAGAGTGGTGGGTTCGAGGGGAGCGAACGGGTGGCGGAAGAGGAAAGTTTAGATTGAAGTTTCCGCGCGAATGAAAAGTTAAGCACTGTCACTCGCATTGTAGCAATCTGTGGTAACAACTCCGCGAGCCTGATGTCGTTTCTCCAGTCATTTTACCCACATAGTCATACAGTACGTCGAGAGAATTTTAGCGAATTGTCGACTTACATATACACGCGAAGAATTGTTTAATTGAGTTCGCGAAAGTTTGCCGCTGTTGAGATTGTGTGGATCGATGACGAGTGGTGCGACGATATTAGAAGCAGCTTTGTTCGATGCTGAATGCCTCTGTTAGGGTAAACTGGATTTAGAGTTTTTTTAAGTTTATGAAGCTAGAGGTTGGTAGGTTTAATTAACATTTGTAACGATTTTTATTGGCAATCTGTGTTCGTCTTGAGAGTTGCTATCAGCTGACAAACTGGCAAACACAAAAATATGGGAAGCAAAAGGTCTAGGAGGTTCTACAAAATTAAAGGTAAAATATTTCGACATACATAGGTTGATAATTTTTTGGTGGAGGTGATCTTGAAATCTCTGGAACTCCTCCAGCCGCAGAAAAATTATTACTGTCTTATTATAGTCCCTTCTATACTGAACAGCTTTTCTTAATGAAACTTTTTCATATCTCCAAAAACAACGGAGATATTCAAGTTCTAATTCTTATTGCACCACCCTGTATATTTTACTTTGCTGTTCTTTGTTTATGGTTCTAGTTGTACAAGTCAATTTCACTTCTTTCCCATTTTTTTTACCTGAGATTCTAATTATATGTCAAAAATGCAGTATATTCTAAGCGCTTCTCTGTAAAACTAATAATTCTGACTTAGACCGTTTTGCTCGTCTATCAGAGGTTTGCAATGATTTTTATTAAAACTCGCAGATCTTCATTTGGCGAACACCCTTCAATTTTCTTATACAGAAGTCACAGAATTCATGGAGACAATTGAGTACAATCTATTCCTAGAAATTACACTTTCAATTTTTCTGAATTTCAACAGATAGTATCGTTAGAATAACGAATTATCCTAAATTTACGACACATTTGCTATTTTTCAGAATTCGAACATTTCACGCTACAATCTCGCCGTATTTCCTATCATTGATAAAACACATCAACAATCGAGCAACTATTTTCCCCAAATACACTCAGAGACGCGGATAATCGCAAACTCATTTACCCCTCGACAAGGATCTAAAAGTGGCAAATCACAGGAACGCTGGCAGCAAGTTTCGCAATCATTCGCATCTAACGCAATTTCTCACGTGGTAACGAGGTTCAAAAACATCCTTAACCGAGCCAATCAGCGTGCGATTAACGGCCGGTAAGAATGACAGAATTACGTCGTACCTGTTCGAATCGTCGCTGTTTCGACTCGGTCGGTTTCGCGCAATTTGCGTAAAGGTACGAGCCAAGGATTCATTTCCTTTGGCCTAGGTATGTTTCACATTTCCCCCGTGACGCAACGTGCTAACAAAACGAGCCGTTGAAACGTTTGTATACATGGTATGTATGTACGTTGGTCTGGTAAGTGGCGACGAATAAGGTTGAGTACAGTTTAAATACAAGCCTTCGCCGCGAACGGGACATAGAATAATGGCAAGACCTGACGCAAGCTAGCCCTAAAGCTGGCAACTAGGAAAATTACGGACGTATAGCGTGGCAACGTCAATCATAGCGGCTGCTCCAGCCTGGTAAGGCTATAAACGCTTAGAAGAGAGTCGACGGAAAAGTTTCGCGTTAGGTGGATTTGATCACCTTGAAGTTCGTTCATCGAAAAAGTTCCTTTGGTCGTTAATTGGGGGGGAAATGGCTCGTCGGAGTAATTAGAAGTTTGTGTATTTATTTCGTTTTAATTTGATTGATTTCAAAGAGTGAATTGAGAAATATTGAGAATTGCTTTTTCAAGATTTTTTGGAACACAGAATTTTAGCGTGTTTCAGAACGGGGTAAAATTTTAAAGAATAATTTTGTTGTTTAATTTTGAATTAACTGAAGCTTGAATTGTTGCATTCACCTAGATAATATTTTTATTTGGACAAAGTATAAGCTGAATAGGAAAGTATCTAATTCGCTATGTTAATGCTAGTATAGTTAGATCATTTGTTTATTGTTATTTTGTAACAGATAGCAAATAAACAAATTTTTCGGAAATTGTGCATTTTCACTTTGCATTGTTTTAAGGAATCATCGTCAAAATTGGTGTTAAAATTTTGTCTTCGAGTATTATAGGCATATGGTGCTTTATTCCATAAAATTCTAGTGCTGCACATTATTCTTTCATACTACACACAAACGCTTCACCACTTTAATAATTTTACTCGTTAAACTGAAGCTGAAAATTATCAGAAAAATAAATACCGATTAAAATTTCTCTTTAAATCAGTGAAATTACTGTAACTCTGTAATTTTTACTTCTAGAGTAACTGCACTATTTAATTCAAATTAACAGCAACGTATGCAATTTCAATTCTTAATCATTTCCGCGAATAAAGTACACGCGGTTCGTTGTTTAATTTTCTGAAAAGGTAACTTGTACAATATTTGTTCAATTGAAGTACCCACCTCGTTCATCATGTTTCCATTTCTTACCACTTTACCACTTTGGATCGTCGAATAAAAGGCAGCTAAATAGCTTGTAATCGCACGATTAAGGGTTTGAATCACTCTGTTAAAGTTTCAAAGTAGCTGTCCAAACAACGTTATGTTTAGACACCTGTTCCCCCGGTTCTCGAACCGTGTGATTCGTCGGTTATTTTTCTACCGTTCCGACTATTCGTTTGCATAAAAAATATAACTTCACGGGTCGAAAGTTTGTTCTGGTAACACACAGAGACTTTTAAATATTCCTCCGTGACCACATCACACGGCCAATTTAAACCACCGAGATCCCATTTAAAATAATTGCACGTAAGAACTGAAAAGTCAAAGAACACGCGTTTCTTTCGTCGCACGTATCTGATAACACGTCGTTTTTACCTGGAAATAATTTCTATTAAAAAGATTAGCGCTTATCCAGTGCTGCATCTTTCGTAATTAACGCTTTCTCTTTTTTCAAGAATTCAGATGTAGGCTAAGAAAATGTGTAAGCTGGGAAAAATAGGAAAATGGTCAAATTTATGGTACTTACTTAGGATACTTGTAATTTTAACGAGACGTAATTGTATGTGTTCCATGGAATTAGTAAGAAAAGTAAATAAAGAGGAAGATGTGTAGAACAACAAATTGGAGGTTGTTCACTTTAGATACATTAATGTATGCATGAAATGCAAGCGTTTACTTTGTAAGAAACATGTTTTCATATGGAATATTTACGAGTGCCTGTTCTGATTTGTTTACAAATGGAACTTCTATATTTTCCTTGAAATTAGTGTCGTGAAATGTTCCTTTATCACTGCTTCATTTGTTTCTCCAATTTAAAACTCGTTCAAAAAAGGTGCTGATTAATGCTGAACAAGAAAAATCGTTTACCATTTATTTACAACCCAATGTATTATACATCTTGCTAACTACTCATATTTCTATTTTTTGCAATTGCATAGTGGATACACTAATACTACAAATCCACTAATGTAAAGCAAAAAAATTCTATTTCTCTACTTTCAAGCGTATGCATTAAGATCTAATTTTTAGCTCTTTCCATATTTCTGTGCAGACGCTTAATGCATATATCAACACAATTAAAACAGTGCAAAGAAGCTCTACAGATGTACAACACTGAATCCTATTTTTCAATCCAAAAATCTGACGCAGAAAACCGTTTCGAAAAATAGAACTCTTCGACAGACTGTCGAATATTATTCTCGCGTTCTGACACAGCAAAATGCTCGTTCTCCTTGAAAATTGCTTTAACATAACATTCACACCAAATCTCACCATTCAATCAAAACAATCTCCCACAGAAACCGTCCAATTCAACCGAAACAACGATCCGGCAACCTAAAATTCTTGCCGTATTACCCGTACACTGTAAACTGACCCTTGGACGCAACAATTCACAGCAATCCGAAATTCTCCTATCAACATCCGAATCGTTCGTTTCCTGCGAACAAATTCGTCAGGAACGTGACTGGTGCCACGTGACCGGGACCAGTCACAAAAACCGCATCACCGTCAAACAAAGGACGTGTACGTTTCCCCGGTAGGAGTGCCGCGAGCACCGAAATACTCGAAAAAAAAAATACCTCCCAGAAACGGATAAACGAAACCGAATCCGAGAGCAAAACAAAAGAAGAGAAAACGACAGGAAACAAAAACAAAACAAAAAGAGAGGAAGAGAAATAGGGAGAAACGAAAAAAAAAAGGAGAGAAGAAGAGGAGGAGAAAAACCGTTGCGTACATATGCGACAGAGAGAAAAGGTTGCATATCCCGCGGAAAGTTCGTTAAGAGAGAAGCTCTTTCGGCTCGTCGAGGCGCAACGAGACACTAATTTTCCAGGATGTTAATACAAGGCACCGTACGGCAAATTTCGTCTGGTGGCTGGAAGAGAAAGGCTGACGGACGCGGGCTGTGGACGGGAAATTAGAGGGAAAAGGTGGCCTCCGAAGAACAATTTCCAGCCTCTCTCTGCTTGCATCGCGCGTCACCGTGATCCCCCTTCTAGCAAACGTACACACACACACACACTTGCACATGCTACTAAATTGTATTAGCAAGTCAACTAGCACGTTGCTCTTCGGCCACTTACTTCTTGAGATTCCAAGTTAATTTATACAAGTGGCGGGCTGTAAAGCAGTTACACAGTCAACAAGGTTACAAGTTAGTTTTAGTTTCGGGTCCGACTGTCTTCTTAGACGAAGAGGCCGCGCTTACGATACGAGGGAAAACGGGAACGTCGAACAAGGACGTTTCGCGCTCATCGAAACGGCTAATTTTCAAACGACACGGGGAGCTTTCGACGTGCCGGAGTTTGGATTATTATGCAAGAGATACGGCTAATTACAGCGCGGTGCCATGCCGTCGAGAACTGCTGGAAACGAGTCGCGCGACACTTGTCTGCTCGAGAACCGTTTCAGTTTCGACGATTTAACACACGCGCCTTAAATAGATTCGAATTTATTGCAACACAGAGACACTGTGGAAGCGAATTGCTAATTTTTGTCAGTGTTGCATTTGTTGGTAATTATTGTTGTGGAGATCGATAGCAATTTTAGCACATTTCGATTGATTCGAATGATGAAAAATTCTTAAAGCTGCTAACTCTTGTTTGGAAATTTTTTTTGCAATGCACAGTGGTCACAAATTTTTCGCTGTTAAGCCAGATTTATTAGCAGGCAAAGTACTAAGTTGTATGGTGATATTAACCCTTTAGCATGTAACAACGTGTCAAATTCGTGGCAAAGGTTTTGGTCAAGATGTGAGAAAAATAATTACGTTAGCAGGAAAAATTCATTGTAATCCTATCTTTCGTTTTAATTAAGGCTGAAGATTACTAAATGTAATTAATCTGTAGCAGATTAGCTTTCGTTACCTGATACAGTACTAAAACAGTAAATGACTGACACGTAGATACATAATCAATGAAGAAATCATAGGTTAAGGGGTTAAAAGTGATTCTTGCGTTGGTTTTTACGAAACATTGGCGCATGTGTGTGGAATTCGTTGGATTTGGCAAGTTACGAATTTAATATAGTGAAATTTGTCACTGATGGCAAAATGCAAATTTAAAGTTCTTTCCTTGTTCTTTGCACCCTTGAAATGGGTGTTCTCAATATGAAGATGTTGCACAGGTTCTTTATTTTTTTAGGGTCAAAATATACAGCAGACATTTAGTATAAATATATGAATAACAAATAAGGGAAAATAAAATTCGCTGCATTCAAATTTCGTTTATACTCTAAAATCCCAACTAGAAATCGTTTAATCGTAGATTAAATCGAACACATAGCTGCACCTACGAAACGCACATAAAGGACCGGCCCTCGTTAATCATTTTATCGATTCACCTTCTTACCTTAATTTGTCCGAAACTATCAATCTTACAAACCACGACAACGTAGCCTCATCAGAACGACATCGTTAATCGAATCCTCTCAACAGCCTAACAATCGATCACCCGCTTCAACCCACTTCTAACAACTTCATGTCTGTCAAATTTTAATCAAATTACCGTCGAGTGAACCCCTAATCAAAGGAATTTCATTGAAAAAACAAAGAACTATGTATACATCACGAATGAAAAATTGCGAAAGAAATGTTACGCCTTTATTTCACAGAATAACGAAAGAAAACGAGGCAGTTACTAGAAAATAATTGCGAACCTTCGATCGTAAACGTCGATGAACGCGTTCCTCTCTCGAAATCCAAGCCAATCTCGTGGTTCGAAATTGAAACGATAGCCGGGAGAACGTGACGTGTGTAAATTTCTGCGTGGTCCTTGGCCAGTCATCAAATTCTCGGGGAAAAGAGAGTCGAATCGTGATCGTGGCTATCGTAATGCCTTTATGTATCGCCAGAGGCGGCCAGGGTTTTCGGGTGCGAGGGAAAAGTGCTGCGGGGCAATCCATTGGATGTCACAGAACCCGTTTCCGAAAGCGCGTGAAAAAACTCTAGAGTCACTCGAAGCGACGGTCACATCTTATCGATTCCTTTTTTTAGCGGATCGCGATAGGGCTATGATTAATAAATGGCGCGTTTTTGCGAGGCATGAGTAAGGTGATTCGCTGCTGTGCTTAGGCATCACTGAGTTTTTGCAATTAGACAAAGCTATTAGGACTTGAAGTTAATACTTGAGAAAATTTGAAAAAAATTCTTGAGATTTTGAAGAGCAATAAAGGATGCCTTTTTGTGAGGCATAAATAAGAAATGCATAGGCACCATTGAGTTTTCTAGAATTAGGCAAAGTTATTGGGACTTCTAGACAACACTTGTGGAAGTTTGAATGAAATTCTTGAGATTTGGAAGAGTAACAAAGGGTGCCTTTTTGTGAGGCATAAATAGGGTGGATCATGGTTGGACCGTTGAATTTTCTAGAATTAGATAAAGTTAATACTTGCAGAAATTTGAACAAAATTCTTGAGATTTGTAAGAGTGCTTGCAAGGTTTCAGAGTAGAATTTTGTATACTATATACAACATACTTTTTATGCAAGATGTTTCCACTTGACGTTACTTTTTGTGTATCACAGCAGGATTCAAGAATGATCAGGGAAAGGGTTGAACAGTATTGTCACTCGAATTAATATACAATTGAGCTGTTATTCATATTCATTAACCATTAACATGGTAACCCACCTAATTGGTAATTTCAATGATAAAAGAAATGATTCAGATTGTACGAAAAATATTTTTAACATCATTAATACTAACAGAGACAATCAAACGACCTGTATTAGATAAGACACCTTGTACATAATTTTGAACTTACATATTTAATCTTAAATTACAATTTTTCTAATTATATGTTAATTAGCTTTCGTAAAATTAACTTTAGTTCTGGTTTCTTATTTCACACTGTTTCTCTCCGTTATATTTCTAAGGGTGCATGAGCTTTCAATGAAACATTTTACGACAGGTTTACGTAAAATTAGTTTGATTGAAAAGTCTTGGAATTCCAAGAAAGAAGTGCTCGCATATGTTCCTTGAAGTGTATTAGTAACGGAGCAGAGTATAAAATAATTACAGTGTACGGAATACGGCTAACTGTAGTTACACGTGCTTTGTCACTTTCTACGAAATGTGCTCTTTCTTTTGTGTATGATCATTATTGCGCAATTATTGATGGTATTCTTGCATGTGAAACGAGAAATATGAGTCTCGTTTTTTGTCCTAGAGGTAACGAGCTTTTTATGTTTGTTGAAAATTGAACGTTACTTCACGTTTTACCGTGTCACGTTTAAAGTTACCTGTTAGTTAAGAAGAAAATTGTAATTAACCTTTTAAACGATAACATACCGTGTAGGATACGATCAGGAGTTTTGTACACCGATGAAAATTTTCCAGCCACTATTATACACAATTAATTTCCGATCTTCTACTTAAAATTACAATTCGTAAACATCGTAACACGAGTACATTTTCAAACATTCTCGATATATCAAAAATTGCAAAACTTCGATTAAAAAAGTAATTACAATTTTACCGTATAATACGTTAATAAAAGTCTGTAGTATGTTAGCAAAAACGATTTTCCTAATAAAGATACGAATCTGATAATAATTACTTATCGTTTGTTTAAAATTCCTAAATTATTTGGCACATTTAAAAATTTTATAAAACTACTCGCATTTAACTGCACTTTGTTAACTGCTCACTGTACCGCTTTCTTTATGCCACTTTCAATCAAAATATCGTTTCCTCGAAAATGAACATTCTGACAAATTACTCCGAGCTTGTAATACGAAATGTCACATGGTTTTAAAAAGAAACACGCTACACCATGTAACGCGGTAAACGTACCATTTTACGACACATGAAATTTATACTAATTACGTTGCTTTGCGAAAGATCGATGTTCGATAAAGGAGCGATCGATATTTTAGCAGTACATAGGTGTACACCGGCGATCTCGTCCAATAATGTTCAACACAAAGTAACGGCCTGATGACTTAATTTTCCTATCATCGATCAGCCATCCGGCGACACGTGACTAATGGCATTGTAATTCTTTCGCAACAATTTCACCCTTTTCCACCTTCCCTCCTGCCGTTCTTCCCCTCTTTTCAAGACGCAAGTTAATGACACGAAAAAGGGTACTAATACATCTGCCGGAAGTTAAAACGGAACTGCAACTTAACACGCGACACTTCCTCATTTTTACTAAATAATTCAACCCCGACGCAATCGGCAACGTTCATCACACTCGTAAACTCTTTTTTATATTGGCCGAGCAAATACGAATACATGGTGTATCTAAGTTCTTTCGTTTTAATCATTTCGGAATATGTTTAGAAGCGTAATTTGCACGGTTTCGAGGGAAAAACACTGTGCAGGACAAAATTTTGTTGCACGGTTGTTTTTTCGAATTTCTTAA
>NW_017100404.1:844072-892101 GCF_001263275.1 Habropoda laboriosa | reverse complement strand
TCGTAGTTTGTTAGGAAAGTGATACAAGTGACGGAAGTAAATTTTTCAGGGAATAGGTTTGAAACTTTTTGAGGTAAAAATTTATTAACACTCTCGTTGCTATTGGCGCCTATAGGTGCTTTGAAAATTTGTGCACTGTTGCGCACTCCCACTTTAATTTAGTTCTTAATTTTATATTTTACGTATTTCCACGTTAATTCAATAAAACGAAATATTTTTATACTGTGTTGGAATATTTACCGTCTGCCACTCGTGTTAGGCAGTAAAATCTGCAGCAGTGGAAGGGTTAATTACTCACTCATTTAGCAGTGAAAACATTTTTTTTCTTTTGCAATTTAGTTAATAGGGTTTGAGTTTGGGAGTGTCTAATAAAATATTGTCTATGTGCACTGCTTACTATTAAAAGAAGGGTTGAAACAGCCCCGTTTTGAAAAATTATGCTAATTAACGTTGACGTTTTTCAAGTCTCTCAATATTTATCGTTATCCGTCTGTTAATATAAATTTGTATTGTTGTCCTTTTGAAATGTAATTTTGCCCCTTTTATTTCTCTTCAATCTTTACATCTTATAATTATTAATTACAAATCAGTCGAAGTTGTATTACAGAATGGTTTAAAGAAAGAAACCGTTGGAAGCCACGTTTAGTTTCTAAACTGTTTTAGTGAACTTATAATTTTCCATATAAAAGGTACTAAAACTGTTGTGTTTATTTACATTTTTAAAATTGAAATTCGAATCGCTGAAAACTTGAAATAAAAAATGAAGAACTCGAACAACGCGCACGATACTAGCTAGAAATTTTTTTTTATTTATTCCTATGTAATATACAGCTATTGTCTGTATTGTGAGATATATTCTGTACGCGTTTGCCTCAAGATTATAATGGAATGCAGACAGTTCTTGCAGCGATTAACTCCTAATGGCTGTTATCCAAATGTTAGTAGAAGTTTAACTTCAGAACGTTTCGTTGATAAGCTAGCAAATGCTCGCGATTAATATATTCCAGGAAAGTAATTGAACTTTACAGTTATAATTATCTAATAAGTGTAACAGAAGTTATCGAGCAAATTGCTGATAAGATATTTTCAGCGTTATTTTTATTATATATTCTTTAACTATGTTGTAACAGGAAAAAATGTGTCATGTCAAGTCTTGATGTGTTAATTAAAATCACCAAATAATACCTTTCATGTAATAACAACTTGTAAATTTACTTACGATACGATTTTCTTCACTGTCTTAACTAAGAAGAATTTAATTACAAGCAGAGAGACGTGAAAATAAAAATTTTTGCCAGTAAGAATATGCATCTGTTTAAATGTTAAAATTCAAAGAGTAAATTTCGAAATATTTATTAAATAACACTCAAATCAGTGCAATACTCTACAATTGGTATTTTTTCTGAAATTCAGAGAGTAAATTTCAAAATATTTGTTAAACAAATTTGCAACCAACGCAGATCAACGCAATATTCTACAATTGGTATTTTTTCTGAAATTCAGAGAGTAAATTTCAAAATATTTATTAAACAAATTTCCAATCAACGCAATATTCTACAATTGGTATTTTTTCTGAAATTCAGAGAGTAAATTTCAAAATATTTGTTAAACAAATTTGCAACCAACGCAATATTTCACAGTTGGTATTTGGCCTAATTTGGTACAAAAATATACATGTCTATCACGCCAATTATTTATTTATAAAACATGCACAGCCTATCTAAAAGTGTTTTCTACACTCATCAAGCAAATCACCTATTCCTCGATTGCTTCACGTCAATTCGACGTAAGCTTCTTTGACATCGTTCGCAAGAGAACGTTTGCCCTAGATCATTTAAACCGATCAAAAAGTTTGATGATGTTTATCAAAGAGGTTAAGATCAGTTCAGAGAGATTACAACCCAATTCCAGAAACTCTCAGCAGATTGGATTGGAACGTATCCGGTGAATTGGAACGTTTGCCAATTAAAATCTTTGACGTTTTGCCGATTGATCTCCGTAACAGTCAAAATCTGGCCAAAATCGTCGGTTGACAGCCCCGGGCATATATGCATACACGCGTGTAAGGCACGAAGGGTGGAAAATGTCGAGAGCAAGGATTTCAGGAAATCGAAAATGACAAACTCGATATACGCAGCTATTTCGTATTCGCGCGTTTCGGGAAAGTGGTTGAATTTGCGTGTGGAATCCGTGATTCGGGGCCATTCTCGTTTCACGGGCCACGAATATTCTATTCGAATAACCAATCAATCGTGTTCGATTTCGAATTGAACGTTTGTCAATTCCTTTAATGCGGCGAAAGATACGGCGAGAATTGCAACGAAACATTCTAGGAAAGTGAAAAATATCCTTCGTTTTTCGTCTATCTCGCCTTTCTTCCGCTGACTCGACGCGTTTCCGTGGTTTTTACCCGTATTCCGTTTTGCAATCAACATCGAACGAAGGAGTTAAGGAGGAGAACCAAGGGATACAAGACTCTTCTTCGGCAACTATATTCTCCCGACATTTATTTCGATCCCCGGGAAAAACTTTGGCCACAATAAAAATTTCATTCTTTTTAACTTGATCAAACGATCCTTGCGTGGCTCCTTTTTATCGGAAAACTTATACGCCCGGTAATATTTTCGAAATGGAGTAGAGAAGCAGCGAGCGAGAAGTTACGGGAACTTTATGCGAGCAAAGAAAATTTCCTCCTTTTCCTTCGAGTAATTCTATTTATCGATGGCCTTCCATTGTCAGTCATACGAACGATCGATCGAGAAAATAAAGGTGTACACTACGAGTGGCCAATTTATCGTGAAATCTTGCCTTCCAGTTTAACCTATTTACATTTTCAATTGTCTAGACGTAATTCTCTTCGAGTTACGCGATACGTCGTACGTGAAAATTCCGATGAAAGGAAATTGTGTTTGTATAAATTTTGTGTAAACTTTTAAAAGGACGCTGTAAATAATCGTAGGTTTATCAGCACTGAGATTTCCAAAGAAAATAGTTAATAAAAATGAATTAAGGGAAGATGGTTTCGAGAGATTCAGATTAAGATTAATTGTTCCAAAGTAGAAATTGTCACTATTTAACATTTTCAAATATTACAATATTTAGTTTAGGTTTATTTTTCATAAGCTGACACTTTCGTTACTTCGTTGTTAAGGAAGAATGTTTACAGAGCAAGCTAATTTACTTAAAGGCACAAGTGCGGTCATAACTCTCGAGATTTAGAGATCATTCAAATTTTTTTTCTAGACATTGTCAAAGGATGTTATATTTTCACTACCATTAAACACGTACCCTGTGTAAAATCGCTTTCAAATGAATGAGCTTTAGGAGAACCATGCTGTCACATGACATAACACTCTACAATTTATTATTTATTAAGTCTACGCAAAGAACTTAAGAATTCATTTAAATTATATGAACATACAATGAATTTTATACTTCAGTGATGAAAAACGATTTCCTCGATACGCAAGATCATCGACAGATCAGATTAAAGTCGAGGTGGAGAATAATGCAGCCTCCGTTAAACGAGGGTAGAGTCACCGAAAGCAGCGAAACGGAAGGAAGAGGCAATCGGAGGCGTGAAGAAGTAGCCCAAACAGGGTGAATATTTTGCGAAGAAAAGATCGCCGAGTTGTCAAGTATCGCGGCACATCGGAGAAGAAGGAAGAGAGGCAAAGAGATAACTCGAGATTATGAGAGACGAAACTTTCATAAAACATACTTCCCACGACTCCGTTCGCCGACTTTCAACCGTTCTGAACGCCTGCTCCGGGAGAATTTAAAAGCGGAGGATATGAGGATAGGTGGGACGGTAAGTACGTGGATATTACACGAGTTTAGGGACAGACGTCCCCTGCGAATTACACTGCTGGCTGTTCAACTTTTAACTGCTACCAGGGGAAAGAGCCCGCTTCCCAGACGAAAAGATCAAGGATTCCCGGCCAAGTATCGTAAGTTGATTTTCTAGTATCCGCTTCTGTCGATGCTTCTTCTTCCCGCGATGGAAATTGTTATCGCCGATAGGTTTATATTTTATCGCAAAATTCATGTGCTAGACGGAAATTTTTATAATACTTTTTCACCCGAAATTCACCTTTTCGTCGGTTGATCGATAAGGCTGTAGTTATACAGAGTATTTCTGAACTGGTGGTACAAGCGGTGATTACGTGCAAAAATAAGTGGGAAAAAAAGAATAACATTTCGTTTCCGAGTAAATCAGCGTTGAATATTTACCAAGTACGCGTATACTTGATTGTACCGTACACCAGTCCTTGTCGCGTTCGAATTCGTAAACATCACCAATGTCGTGGCTTGATGTCATTTCTGTGCCAGACCTTCAGTCTTCGTCGATCCGTCGATACGGCAACATACGGTAATAGAGAGTAGCTACACCGATATAATTCTCGCGTTGTGTGCTTGTGCCGGTTAGTTATTTTACTAATTACTACAAAGAACGCCGTCCAAGTCGCCGTCATCCTGACGGAAGAACAACCGCGTTGTGTGCTTGTGCCGGTTAGTTATTTTACTAATTACTACAAAGAACGCCGTCCAAGTCGGCACAAGAAGTGCGACACAGATTGTACGTGAGATCGTGTGCAAGTGTACGTGTACTCGGTAGATCTTCGACGCTGATTTATTCGGAAACGAAACCCGATACGAAAAAGTGTTATTCTTGTTTATCGACTTACTTTTGCGTGTAGAGTCACTCCCTTGCCGCTTGTACCGGGAAACACCCTGTATATTGTTGCAATTTTGATATTCGTATGTAATGAACTTCAAAAAGTGTTATTCTTGTTTATCGACTTACTTTTGCGTGTAGAGTCACTCCCTTGCCGCTTGTATCGGGAAACACCCTGTATATTGTTGCAATTTTGATATTCGTATGTAATGAACTTCAGGTCGAAGGACCTTCCCTGTTTACGCGCCTAAGCAGCGTATATGCGCATCTTATCAGTGAATTCGAACATGTATAATATGTATAATACGTCAAAACAATTAAATATATATATACAGATTTTTATAACTATATGCATTGCAGTCTTTAGACGTTTCATTCGTCAGAATACGCGTTCGCTATAACCGTAGCCTAACCCAGGAGCACACTCGTTGGGGCACAAATTACCCAAAAGTTTTCGAAAACACTGTAATTTGAAAGTACGCAGTCTCAGGCTTTTGTTTTCTTATGTACATTCTCAAAACGTATTCGGTCACATTCTCCCAAATCTTTGGGTGGCCACGAACTCTCCATGCTCACGCTCTCGTTCCAAACTCTTTTCATTCACACCTCCATCTCTCCAACAAAAGCTGTCGCTCTAATTGCAAGCTAAACATTCACACCTCTGTCTCCGTGGTCTAAACACTCGCTTAAATATTTATAATTACAATCTATCATTCTCACGGTATAATTTTCTACTTACTCTGGAAACTAAAGTGTAACGTTAACCAATGGTATTTACTTCGAAAAACCGGGAATAGGACAGTGATAGAGTTATCTTACGTGAATTATGAAATATTCAATACAACAGATGAAACACACGTTGACTTTTATCAGAATGTTCACATTCAATACGAAGCTGTTCCGATAAAAGCACACAATGTTTCTTTCATCTTAAACACTATGTTCAATCTCCTAAATTGTTCGCAACCTACTGATCATTTCAAGTGCTCCAAATCCGCGACCCACTTGAATTTACCTCAACGTTATTCCAAAAATGAAGCAATCTCGAAGCAACGTTCCGATTGTTTGCGAAGAAGGTACGGTAGAAAGAGGAGAGTGTGTGTTCTTTTAATTGAAAGACGCGACATCAAGGATACGCGGATGTAGAAAGTTGGACGAAATATAATTCACCTTCAGCAGCAGGATCTCGACCGATGTTTTTTCAAATAATATCAAATTTAATATGAGAACGACCTCGGGCTCGAACGTGTCTGATGAACAACGGCCTAGTTATAAGGAGAACAGTAACATACAGCTCTTTTGAGAGGAAAGAAAATACTTTTTAGACTAGCTTTCTCTTCAGATTATTAAAATATTGACAGTCTTTCGTATAACGGATTTTACGTACGTTTCTATTTTCGAGCAGAAAGGAAATTTCATACTGTGTTTGAAGTTAAGCATTCCGTGAAAATATATCGTACTGTTAGGATAAACACGAATTTCCACCACCTCTTACACTATCGGTGGAAGGCCATCTTCACGCCGCGCGTCAGTTTTTCAAAAGTTGTCACTTCAGTTTATTGATTTTGGTTCAGAGTTGATCTTTGGAATAAAAGAGTTATTTTTGTGAACGGAATACTGAAATTTTTCAAGTCCCTGTTAACCTGCGGCATAACAGTACGACGTAACCTTGTGCTACATTTGAAGCACTGACAATGAGAAGAACGGAACGTGTTTCCTCTGAGCTTAATTCCTCGCGTTGAGATGACGGATCTCCGCGCATGTTTGTGTACCTTTTTCAAGTTCGCTATTTAATTCGGAAATATTGTTTAGTGTGTAAGGTGTGTTTTTTTCTGTAATAATGAATTATTTACTCGTTTGTTTATTATGTGTCATAAATTGACATCAGAGGAGTATAAGGTAATTCGAGGGAAGACGCCAAACGACCATAACTTAGAGTTTATCCGGTAAATTTTAACACAATCGTATCTACGTTCTTCTGTTATGTCTATAATTTTTTCTGCCGCTTGATATTTTGTTATGCGATAAGAAAAAAAAAGTGTCTTCAACAGCGACGAGTTGCTAGCGTGGAAAGAAGGTATTTCTCTTATTTATTCTGACCTTTGCACAAAATAATTGGCGTACAATTTGACTTACTCGACGAACCCCAACATATTGGGTAAGATCCATAAGAGAATTATTCTTTTTATGAATTAACATTTAGTTTTCGTCAATTTAATAATGTTCGTTTCACAGTGCATGATTTAGATAAGAAGTAAAGCGTGTTAATTCGATAGAAATATCTATATTAAATTTTTTACAGTTTTAATAAGAAACCTTAGGCATTTTCCCCTAATTACTTTATTATTGTTAAATTATAGTTCTCGGTGCTGTTGTAATAAAACTGTAAGTTGCTTTTAGATAAATTACACAGAAATGTTGGAATTAAGAGCGTGTCAAGGAAGGGCTAATTTGTCACCAAGAATGTTTCCATCGAACGAGGCTCGAGGCTCGTCTCAATTCATCGTTGCCTTTATGGTAGACACGGAAAAAAGTGTCGTTGTCTGTAATTTCATTGAATCCTTTGTTGCCTCTGGCGAGACTCTGTCGAATTAATTTTAATTAAGGGAAGCCCCCTTCGTTACTGGCGACTGTAACTTATTGTACTTCTTTTCCACGGCGAGTGTTTCTTTGGAAGTGGTGAGAAATAGACGACGATTCGTTTAGGGATTGCAAAGGGAATTTATCATGTCGGACATCTGGCGAAAAAATTCTGCAAGAAACCATATCGATTTCGATACGCGACAATAACACGGCGCAATGAAACTTGGATCGATCTTGCACGAGACACTCGATATTTTTTTCTTTTTAATTACGAGTTTCATTAGCGACGAATTTTAAATCAATTTTCTTTTTCACTTGGGGTGTTTAGATATTGTAGAAGAGTTTGGTGTCTTTTTAATAATTTATGCTAGTTTTTGACATTTCTCTTTTGAAACTTTGGTATATAGTGGTCTTCAAAAAATATTCGACATGAAAATTGTCCCCAAATTTGGAGGTAGTAAATATATTTAGTCTAATATCTCGAATAATATTAAAAATAGAGGAATAATGCAAAATGACGAATATTTTTCAACAATAAATTTGAAAAATGAAAAATAATATATAATTTTGACAAAATATATTTATTACCCTCATATTTGTGGGCGATTTTCACACCTTCAATGTGAACGGTTGCTGATAAAAAAAAAACTACTTGTCAAATATTTTTTTCTACTATTATATACCAAAGTTTCATCAATATCGATTTTTATTACTTCGAGGTCTTCAGAGGTTACCGAAAGGTGGTTCAGTTTTTTAAAAAATTGGAAAACACTCAATATTCTCATTATTTATATTCCAAAGCTATCACGGTGCTTCACATCGTTAAATATTTTACTGTGTATGTATGCAGTCCTATTTCGTATAAATAAAGGAATTACGCGCACATTAATCACATATTTATAACAGCGACAGCAGATTATATCGGATGATAACCGCTAACAGAGCGATTATGATAAACAATAAAACGCAACGACGAAGGGCAATTCATACGTGAATATTAATATTTCCATACAGTTTTGTTTCATAAATATGCAAAAGCAGGTGGCGGATCCGTGGACACATTATAGAAAACAGATACGATTTTGAAAGGATGTTCGAAACCGGTAAAAAATTGTTCCGAAGATTTACTCTGTTGGACTGCAAATGTTGTAATAACAAAATGTCATTTACTGGTGTTTTCGAGGCAACTTAATTTATGGTTGGATTATACTGGGAATTTTTGCGTATAATATACATTTATACTACGCGCACAATCAACGGAGAATTTTCCAGATGTTTTCCATTTAATGTTTCTCGTATCGTTTCATTGAAATCTATTTCTCTTTTTGGAGTTTCGTTTGCAATTCGATATTTCACGTGATATCGAGACACTTGCTGGAAATTGTTTAAATTGTAAATGAATTGCATTATTTAAATTTCAATTAGCAAAAACGTTCTCGTAAATATTAGGAATTAGCAAAAATGTTTAAGGATCAAGGAAAGTTGTATTTAAAAAATATTGAAGTCATAAATAATTTCGAATTATCAAAAATATTCCTATACTCGCATAAATTTTCAAAATGAAAATACTTTCGTAGCATATAGTTAAATAATTTCGTAACACACAGTAGTCTCTATACTTTCTTATTAAAAATAGCAAATAAGACGTTTCTGACAAAAATTGAACATTCAGAAAGAAGTAACATCATTACATTTTCTCAAATCAAATACATATAATGTTTATCAAATTTATTTCCGTATTTATTCCAATAATAAATTTTATAGACATAACTATTTTCTCAAATTACATTTTTCACACTCATATATTCATCAAACCGTCGTTAATTATCCTCATTAATAAAGCGTTAATTATAATACTATAGATTCGCAATATGTACACGTTCAATGCGCAATATTGCTTAAAATCAGATTTTACACGATCCATTTTCCCAAAATATCAACCTTCGTTCACCAGCAATCAAATATTTCATCCACCGTAGAATATGTTTTATAGTCCAATATCCTACTTTACGACATTTTTTCTTTACAGCCCGAACACAATAAATCTGCAGTATGACAGATCGTACTGCAGGAATGTATCCATTACAGGAGACCAGAATTTCCGAGCAAGTTTCTGTCCAAAGCATCGGCTTATTCGAATTTTAATAACGTTTCTTTAGTCGAACAACGAAATTCTATAACGCTGTACTATCAGGATAAGTTCACCTAATCGTTTCCTTGTAACGACGGACTTGAAATTACTCTATCGCCGTACGTGTAACCTACTCCTCTCTATCTCAGCTTATTATACTGGAGATAAATACCGGTACCGAGGGTCTAACGCGATACAGGACGAATCCTGGCTGAATTCAACGAGAATGTTGCTTCTCATAACTGTGTCGGGAAAGTTGGAGATTGATATTCGATTTGTACAGTTAGGATTACCCTGAGAATTGTACCAACAAGATATATTATTGACACAGTTGCTGTTATATTTTTCAGGATAAAGAGGGAACCGGCTGTTCGCGCGACTAAAGGAGTTATTTCAAGTTAACGGAAAGTTTCTCGTTTGCCACGGGTATTTTCAGTCTATTAGCCTAAACAGCTGTTCGCTTAACGATCTTCCAGAGACCATACCTCTCGGTCGCCAGCTTTACTGAATTTTCTCCGCTCATTTAGCAATGCAGAACGTTGGCAAAGTTTCCGAGCAATTTCTTTCGCGAGGCAGAGATTCGTTTGCGATCCCGTCGTGATTAAACAGAATCTCAAAGTTCGAACGCGACGCTCGCTAATGTCGTTTTACATCGACAATGACTTTACGCTGTTCGGTAATTAGCATTACTTAGGAAATTTGTTCGCCGCTTTGATGAGACGGTTCGTTGATAAGCATTTTAAAGGGTTTTTCTGGGAATTCGTTTTGTCTACGGAGTGTCAGGCGTACGAATGGATAATCCGTATTTTTCAGCGAGACTCGAAGTTTAATTGAAAAACGAATGCGGCAGGAGAATCAAGTGATTTGAGAATTAATTTTTGGATGGTCTGGAAGTGACGTGGTGTAAAATAATTACTCGCGAAGGTTGCTTAACAGGAATATATATTTATTTAAATCAGATAACGCTTAAACTATTTTTAATGTATAGGCGACACGATGCATCTAGGAAGAACGTCCAGGACAAAAAGCCTCGTGCCTTTTTCCCTGGGAAAGTCCCAGGAAGTGGAGGCGCGGGCCTACATTGCCAAGGCAATACTCTTGTCCTCGAGGACGAAGAAAACCCAGAAATGTTTGGAAAACATCTTTCTAGGGCTGTGGCGGTCGCCACAATGGGTTATGAAAGTTTGGATTATTCATTTTGTAGATTCGATACATCGTTCAGAATGCAACTGAATTGTTTCTAGTATAGTTTCGTGGCAGACTTCTTAATGTAGGAATTTGTTTATTAATACTTTTAGGAAAAGAAAATTACACAGTTGCAAACTGACAAACATTGACAATCATGGAATAGTTTAGACAGAAATTTCAATTGTAAATTTTGCAAGAAATAACACTTCTATAGAGGTATTCTTTTTACTCCTTCTGCTAATTTCCGCTACCTTCTTTCCATTAATTTTAACAATAATTCTACGTAAATTTTTTGATTTTATAGTCGGTTTTAGAAAACAATATAACCTTCTGTTTCGTGACATTTTTGATAATTAATTTTGTCCAAGATTCCCAGAAAAATTGTTTCATCCCTTAAATTTCGAACTGTGTTTGCACTGCTAGCCAAAAGTTTGAGAACACTGTGCATTGCAAGTTACACAGAAATTTCCAGAGGAAGGTTAGCAACTTTGAAAAATTTTTTAACCATTCAATTATTCGAAGCGAGGTAAATTGCTATTGATATTCACAGTATCAATTTTAAATCGGCTTCGACCATTTCGAGAGGTAAACTTTTGCCCGTTAATATTTTAAATTTCAAGATTTAAGACTACGGCTAAACAGCAAGTAAAACTAAGCTTCGTCATTTAGATTCGCATGAAATGGACAAATATGTATCTCTGTCCAATCTTCGTACAATATTCCGTATACGTTCACCATTTTGGACCAATGTTAAGCGGCTTTACCTTTTCTATAGTACTACCGTACACTGGGAATTTCCGATTATTCTTTTCATAACTCTCACATGGCTACCAATTACCCCTTGAGGTTTTGTTCTGTTTTATGCAGTTTAAGTTGGGACAAAAGCTGAGTTTGGATGCGCGCTGCAGTGACTTAAGCGGGTTATTCATCGACAAATTCGCTAAAGAGGATTAAGCGATTGCAATCTTTCCCGGTAATACACGCGTTCTAATTTCGATGAAGTTTATAGTTCATGGGGAAAATTGGACCGTTCGTGCAACTTTACGTTTTACAAGTAAATGCAGGATGATATATCTTTTGTAAATTGTAGCTACCATAAAAATTCGATATTTTTCACATTTTTAGATTCAGCGTTTCTGCAAAGAAATACAGATTTGCTCGGTTTTTCGCACGTGTTGAGAATTTTTCAAACTATAATTAAACGATATTTGCGACGAACATAGTATGTGGCTGAAGAAAGACGAAATTAAATAATAACTTGTCTTTTTTTCTGCAATGAGTTTAGGTCACCGTATTTTATTTACTCGCAATATTTAATATAATAAAGTTTGACCGGAGTACGAATTTGATAAAAATATTGATTGTTCGGGGTTCAATTATTATAGCAATATTTCTTGTCTGCGTGAGGCTATTCAATACTGGAACAGAAATTAAATCTTAAATTGAAAATGGATAAAGTAGCGAAGTTCGGAAAATATCATTGGTTTCCAAAAATCATTAATTTTGAGACAAATAATTCCAAAAATGCGCTATTTTTCTCTGAAAAAGCTGCTCTAATATCAAAATTAAAATTATACTATTCAACCAGAACAATGTCACAATTCAAAATAGGACGGTTTCAACCTTCTTCTAATAGTAAACAATATACATGAACAATATTTTATCAAAGACCCTCAAAATTCAAGGACTATCAGTTAAGTTGTAAAAGAAAACAAATCTTTTCATTGTTGTTGAGTGGTTCGTACCACAATAACTTTCTACTTGGAAAATTCGTTTCAAAACAATCTAAAAAAAAGCCTCGATGGAGCTTATTTTCTATTGCAAAGTTTGCAGTTTCGCCTAGGTGGAAGTGAGAATTTTATGTGAAATATACGATCGCTTCGTGCCTGTTTGTAATACTGATTAAGATGGTCTGTCTCGTCGTTTATGATGCTTTGGCGGAGTGGACAGATACGTGATTGACAAGTCAGTAAATAACCTAGTCTCTTGGACTCTCCTCCTGGATCCGTGCATCCTATGCACACCTTGACAGCTGGTAATGCTGCAGGTTAGCAAGAGATTTAGGCTTGGGGATGAACAGATCTCTAATCTATCAAGGTTGATATAATCCATCGTACGTTTATGCCGCGTCAATCACAATTGATCGTATAATAAGCAACAAGCTTATTGATTGAACATTAAAAAAACTGAATTTCCACATGTTCAACCATGCTTCGCATACCTTACGTGTAATCAAGCAGCGTCGAGAGAAATTATTGGCTAAATATAAAAAACGCAGCGATGCTGAATTATTCATTATTGCAGCTGTCTTTCCGCGTGAAATTTATAGCCTTAACTTATGCATGCGGAGAAAAGTATACTTGTAGAGGTACTTTTATCGTGAATTACACAACAACACCGACCTCTAATCATAGTTTTCGCCTTAATGTATATGTATAGGTGAAACATAATTACAGATTAGCCGCAGTTAAAGAATAGCAAAATTCTCCAATTTATTGTGTTACACACAGAGCTCCGGTTAATTTAGCAATGCATAATCATGTTAAGCAGTATGGTACACGATTATAGAAAATAATACTGTTTCAGGATTTCATAGGCAGTTTGATACTGATTATGGTAAACAAAATCGATGTTTCGAAACACTTATTCTCATTCAGAATTCTTATTCGTCGTAAATTACCACACACAATTATAGAAAATAAAAAATTTCTTAGGCATTTTAATACTGACTACAGTGAAAAAGTCAATCTTTCAGAACACCTTCACTATTAAACATTATTTTTAAAAAATTAAATAAATCTAACTGAAATTTAAACGAGAGTTAAAACATCGATCCAAAAGCTTTTGTGATTCACCCAATAAAATAACGTGAAGAAATCTCATTAATATAAAATTTTACTCATTCCCAGGATTAAAAACATTATTTGAATGAACTATTAAAAGTCAATCTAAACAAACTCTTTCCAACCCCAAAATCCGTTGAAAAATCAGAATGGTAGTAGAAAGTAGGAACCTTTTGCACCGATCCTCCCCTTTGTTAAAAAATTCCAGCCCTCTGTATACACGTATTGCATAATAACCGCACGGAAAATCTCCGTGTCTCCTATTCTCGCATTAATAATCGATAAATCTAATTAATCAACGACATCGTCGCCTGTAAACACGGGGGAAGACGAGCTGCTCGACACGACAGTCTCGTAAACCTGCTAACACGTAAAGGGTTGGTGTGAGAAAATCGACGTAGAGCTCGGCCCTCGTCGTGTGCCATGAACGTTTATGACTTTCGGACTACTTTAAATGTGACGTACCGTGGTACGCGAGAATGTGCACCAGCAGAGACATACACACACCTGTGCAATTTTAGCGCGACACACAGGTGTGTACAGGTAGATGGAGAGGACGCGTGGACAATCACGTGTCCCGAAAACCCTCGTAACGAGACGTACATCGTTCCTCCTTACACGGCCGGGACATTTTTACGGGGAGAAGTAAGTTCAAGTTTAAAGAGCCGTAGCCAAGGTATATTGCACTTTACGAGCGTCCGTTAAAGAGACGTCACGTGAACTAACATTCCGTGCTACGTGCTTGGAAAGCAGTCTGCCTTCAAATTGTTTAATTGTCCATTCAGCGGTTTAATTGTTTCTTTTTACCGCGGAAGTTGCTGGATAGTTGGAAGACAATTTTCAAGGACTTTCTTTAATTATATACTAATCCCGTTTAACGAGGGTAGTTACACACCTTCGCTCTCGTTTATCAGCGGACCTTTATCAGGGTGTAAAGTTCAAGTCGAGAATATCTATACTTTTTTATTTAGTTATCCATGGACGAGATATTTTGCGAATTGAGTTGTACTCGTTCGATTTTTAAGGCGGTTCGGTTTATGATGTAGGCACTTGGCAGCGTGTTGGCAAAGTGTTTCTCTTTCTGTACAACATAATTGTCTGTTAGGACGAGAAGGCGCGGTCTAGAGATTGTTTTATGGACACAGAAAGTCAATGTAAAAAGGAAACTATAAGTGTAGTAAACCAGCAGGCATAATTGTCATTACTTTAATTTTCATAATTGTTTGTTCGTGACTAAAGCTGTTAGCATGAGTAATATAAAAATGCTGGTATAATAATTTAACAATCTTCGTTAAGTTAGAATAATAATTTTAATAATTTTCAAAGTCGTTTGTACTTGGTTAAAGCTATTAGCACAAGTAGTATAAAAAGATTGAATACAATAATTTAATTATTTTCGTTAAATTACTGCAATATTTAAGTTAGTATAATAATTTTAATATTTTCAAATATTGAAGTCCTCTGTTCTCGTTTAAAGCTACTAGCACAACTAGTACAGAAAAGTTAACATAACAATATATTAAAAAAAAGATAGTGTCAAGATTTGAACTGACAACATTTGAAAACGAAAACAGTCAGAAAATCTATAATCACTCTGCTATCGGTACTTTTACGCAAACATTTCGTAGATCTGAGTGTAAGATGTACCTTAATTTTCATTGTTAATATCTTATGCAATTGGTCGTTTATGGTTGAAAGGGGTATAGGCGTGAGTACTCCACTCGACGAGCCCTACAAACTGGCAAAGTTTCGTTAAAGAGTCACAGAGACGGATAAGGAGTTCTCCTCTTTAATTCTTCCTTCGATAAGGAGATCGTATGTTTTTGTTCGATAATAGGAATCTTCGTAACGATTCATGGACCTATCAGAGAAGTGAACGTAAAATTCGTGAATTCTAAGACATTCATTCATAATCAAATATTTATTAATGTAAAAATAAAATGATACTTCAAGCAATTATGCCGTTGAAAGAAAGAAAACACCTACAATTGCAAAAGTAGTATTTACAATTGTTTAGTGAATTTTGCAATGACACATTTTCAGCAATACCTAATACCTTTTTTTTCTCTTTTTTAGTAAAATGAGAAATTACCAATTTAATTTGTAAATTCATGATTTAACAATGCTACAATTTTAACAGTCACGTCATCTTTTTTTCCTTTTAGTGAAACGAGGAATTACCAATTTAATTTACAGTTTCCAATGCAAAATGTCTATAATTTTATTAGTCGCAATTTATTCGAGATTTTAGCTTTCCAACAACGTTCACGCCGCTTCGTCTTAACAGAAACGTGCGATCTGCAACAAGACTTTTTCCCCGCCAAATAAATCGCTTCTTAAACAGCGAACTTTATTCCCATTGCGTTACGATAACAATAAAAGTTGCCAAAGTGCACTTTAGAGTCACGTAAAGGCGCGTGTTTCGCATTCAACGCGCCCCTCAAACGTAATAACGTACGAAAAGAGTCGCATACATAGGTATGTACACGTTGGAAATAAAATTTTTTCCTCCTCTTCAGAGTTCCCCCAAGAATTTTTCGAACAATTCCATCTTACCCTTGACATCCGACAAAATCATCGTGCGACATCTCTGTCTAACGAACGAAATATTAGAATTATCGAAGAAACTGGAAGAAAGGTAAATGTTCCGTGGCATACCCACGGGACCTTAGCCTTCCCTTTGTAATAATTTGACCGTCTTGAATAGCACGGGTGGCTAGCAATTTGTACAAGGGACAACCTCCGAAGTGCAAATTGCAAGCACGTTTATGACACGCAAGCCAGTAGAGTCGTTTTTGAGAGTCGATTTATTTTTATCCTGCAATTTTATTTCTTCGAGTTTCTTCGTCCTCGACGACTAATTGCATGTGCCATAAACGTGAATCTCCAAAGGGTCATCGAGACCAGGTCAGGCCGCAAGATCCAAGCCTGGCGGAAATTCCATCACGTTGCCAAATTTCCCACATAGCGTCTTCCACCTCCCCTGACACCACCTCTCCTGCCCGGAATAGGTGGGTGTCGGTGGATCTATCACCTGATTGGCAAAAAATACTTATCAATCAGGTGACAAGACCGGCTCACGAATTTCCCTCGACTTTGAAATTCGTGAGAGAGTCAGTTCACCACCAGACATCAAAGAGAAATATCATAATCTCTAGTTCAACGCACATCATCCACACCACTAATCCATCATTCAACTGCTTCATTAAAATAGTATACTACGAATTATTTCATTCACGTTTAAACTTCATTGTCACACCCCTAATATCCTTGTAACCTTAAACGGTCGTAAGGACATAGACAGACGCGTATTCTCGTCAGAAACGGTAAACACAATCGAAAATTTATTTAGTTGAAAAAAAAAAAACAAACAATGACGTGTCTCGCCTGTCAGCTTTACGAGTCGGTAAATCGTTTACAAGCATTTAATACTTGACGATCCCCTGAAATGTTGCGAGCGTAAAGAGTGGAAAAGGCTGACCTATAAATTGTTCGACAGGCCATGCACATTGCGCCGTACTCCAAATCCATAATTTAAGAGGTTCTTTGCTTAGTAATTGCCAGCGATATACAGTCCGGTCTATAGGTAGAAACTTCTATCCGGCAATTACGGTCTTCGTGTAACGTGTTTAAACCGATTACAAGTCTGCTGTTTCGAATTCCTCGCGGAGTCTCGTTTACATTGTCGAAACTTGCGGAATTAACGCTGAGAAACCGGCGGAGAAACAATTTACAGGATCCACGTATGAATGTCGCGGTTCGAGTAATTATCCACCGAAACGAGCAAGCTGACCGAGAGTTTGTTGAAAGTGAAATCAATGAACGTGTACACAGGAGTTTGTTTAGTTGTGATCAGAGTTAAATCCCTTTGGAATGGTAATTTCGATTATTTCTACTATTACAGGGCCGCGAGAGGAATTGAAATTCAACGTGTTGCTTGATATTTTCTCCTTGCTTCTCGCTATTCGTTTCATGGGGCGAAAGGAATTTTGTAATGTGAAAGTAACGTGTTTTTTGACACATCAAGAGTTTGGGATCACTGTGCTATAATTTTCAGAAAGGGTTAACAATTTAAAACACTTTTTAACAATTTTTTTTATTACTCGAATCAATCGAAATTAAGTAAATTTCTATCGATCTCCACAGCGTCAATTTCGAATCTATAAAGAATTGACAGCATGTTCAGTATTGATGCAAATTGGCAGGTGGTCTCAATACGAATTCTATTAACGCGTGTATTTAATTAATTATTGCATCCAGCAGAATGATACAAACTGTAGACAATGTGAAATGAAAAAAACCAATTTCGCCAGTTACGAGACTCGATCTAGACCCTCCGCTTGCGAAGCTATCGCCCCACGAGCTGACCCACTGCGGGTTGTTGAATACCATTTGAACTTCCAAACTTCGACCTCTAAATTCACCCCTCGAAATTTCATCAAAATTCCCGAGGGACCGGCTGTAGGGTCCTCTCGTAAGATAAATAATTTGCATCTTTGAAAAAGAAATAACCTGATGTTTCCCACTTGTCGTTGTTGATTTCGTAAAATGTAAGTTTGTGCCATCTAATTAAAATATATAATACATTGACAAAAATTTGCTGCTTGAAGTTATGGAATATTATTCCAATGTTCGAAACAGTAAATTCTTATCATTCTGATAAATTCTTATCACTTGTTTATGGTGGTACGAGAAAATTTTTAAATGGTCACAAAGGGTAAATGAGGTGGAAGAAATGGCAAGAAATGAAGGAAAGTTTCGCATTTGATTTAAAATTTTAGAGTCCAAGGTTATTTTGATATCTACTCTAGCAATCAGTAGAAAAAAAATATACCTACATTCACTTAAAAAAAAGACAGAGAAAAATTTTTCTCCATCTTATTCACTCTTCGAAACCACATTTAAATTATGCATAAAAATTGTCTCGTTCCACCATAGCTACAGAAGACAATTACATAGCCCACCCTGTACAATATCAATTTGAGCATACACTATTTCAAGTAAACGCCATTTTCGATTCCAACCAATTTACTAGACACTATTTAACCCTTTCGCTACGGCAGATTTTAATGCGTAACGTGGGTGATGGACGGTAAATTTTGAACCACTGCTGCAAACTTTCTTATTTTCGCCGTGTCGTTTTAAAATTCGGTTTATTGAATTAAGGTGGAAGTGCGTAAAGGATAGAATGAAGTATTAAATTAAGGTGGAAGTGCACCGAAAGGCTCCAAATAGTATAGTGCGAGGAAATTTTCCAAACGCCTAAAGGCGCCAATAGTAATGAAAGGGTTAAACCATTTCCCCGAAAAGTTTCACGAGAAAGAAAAGAAAAACTGCCGCTCTACTCACAGCCATCAGAACCGCTGCCGTAGTAGCCACGTGAATCGCGTACGCGTGTAAAACTTAAACGACGAGCGATGGCAATCCGTTCTCAGCATTCAGGAAGACCGGCAAAAGTCGAGAGACATCTGGTGGAAGGGGCAGACGAAACGAGCTGCGAACAGCAGGCTAATTTTCCCCGGAGAGGGATTAACCCCTCACGGACGAAGAACGGTCCGTGGAGAAGCGTCAGCCTGGCAGGGGCAGGGGAGGGAAGAAGACGAAGAGGATCTTAAGGAAGAGACTCTTACCAGTGGTAGGTACACATAAGAAGAGCTTGCGGTCTTGAGAGGCCAAAGATGGTAGCGCGGTACAGAGGAGAGACGTTGGTTGAGGAATAGCGGGCATACTGTTCCCTCTAGCTACCATCCCCCACAGCTATCAGCTACTTTGCATTTCGTTGTTATTCAGAAATAGTCGCAAACCGTGCCGTCTAGTGGGCCAGTTGCTTTCTCGTTGTACCTCTTTTCTCGTCCCCCGTTCATCTTCCCTGCCACCCTTTCTTCCACCGAACATCTTACCCAACGAAATGTTTTATTAATGAAAATGAAGAAGCTTCCTATATTTTCGCACGATCCGTCGTCTCCATCGCTTCCAACCCTGCTTTTTCCTCCCGCCTTTGTCCCCGTCCCTTCTATCGTCTCGCATTTCTCTCCTGTTCTCGCGTACAGAGTCTCTAGCGCTGCTCTATCTCAGCTGTCCTTCCTTCTGCCACTCTTGTTTCCACTTTTCGCGACATTCTTCCTAGCAAAGCGTCCCGTTTCCAAACGATTCCGTCATCCCTCTCTCCCTTGTTTCTTCGGCCGGCGAGCTTTGTCCCGTTTCTTCCCTTTGCTCCATCCAGTCTTCTCGGTCCTCAGCCACCCCTTTCGTAACGTCACTTCCGCCCAGGCGCTCCAGGCGGTAATATTACTTTCCGTGGCGCTGCCTGGGGCCTCCGGGGAATGTGACAACAAGCTATGCACGAAATTAATTCAGACCGGGAAGAAACGTGCCTCGGTAAGCCGACGCGGAATGCGCGAAAAAGGGACGCGACCGTTCTAGTACCTAAACAGATGTAATAAACACGTGGGCCTTGCTCTCTGATCTTGAATTTTATTACTCGCTAGGTGCACACCCCGACGCGAGTAATTGCTTCAAGGACCGTCGTGTTTCCAAATGCATGGACGCTCTGCCGTGTGCTGTTTGCGCTGAAATTCCCGCTGAAACAGGGAATGAGTTATTACCTTGAAATCTAGGTCCTTGTTGCAACTGTAATGAGAGAGCGCCTGTACGTTTGGATGGGATAGAATTTTCAATTGCCGCTGCAATATTAGCGCGGGGAGAGATACTAACGTTATTAATAAAGGTAATATTTGATAGCGGTGTTGGAGGAACAGAAGTGATTCTCCGGTACCGGATTGTAATTGTAAGATTAGATAGTATACGCGCGGTTAGAGTGGGTTTAAGCAACCATGGAATACACGTGTCTGCTGTAGACGAGAATGTTTTTAAACGCAACTACTGCGATGTTGTTTAAATAAATATCGCTTCGATGAATTTTAAAAGGTGGCACTGCGACGAAGTTTGACGTAAAGTGCAACGAGAATAGGTTATCATACGCTCCCTTCATGAATCTTGAAACTGTGTCGCGGTGCTTCAAAGGTTGAAAAGCTTGGATACGAAATTTTATTCGACTAGATATGTGTAGAAATTGACCAAAAGTGTTAGGCAATTTTATTGTCACAACTTACCGCGGAAACCTATTTCTTTGAAACCGTTGTCCGTTGTCCTTTGTCGGTCAGTTCAAAGGAATTTTAAAACAGTTGACAGAAGGTTCACAGTGAGCCATAAAACAACTGATCCGTAATTTACATTTTGTGTTTCTTCGTGAAAGTCACAGTTTGCTGTTAGTACTCGCTGCTAACACACGTCAGTCTGTCTTTAGTTTCGCCGTTAATATTTTGAATGGTCGAAAATATTCCTTGAAGTGTGCCGAGAAAGAGTGAACCATCGACGCAAGTTAATTCTTTTCTTTGAAAAACAGAACCAAGGTCAGAAAGTAAATTACTGTGACTCAAATTTTGGGCAAACGGTGGCCCAATAAAATACTGACAAAATGAATAACAAATAATTGTCTCCACACTTCAATATTTTCATTTCCTCTTAATACGAAAATATTTGTAAATAAATCATATTTTCTGGGGAGCCTGATACTTTTGTCCAAGGCTAAAATATTGCTCGTGAAGGGAACGCGATCCTAATTCCACCTTTTCTAACACAATCATACAAATAAGGCACATGTGTTGTCGTTATTCAGATCAATCAAATTTGTGCAATCCCACGAGAAATCTTTCCAGCTCTCCATAGTATTTCTCTGCAAGTATTACAGTAAATCTAAGGTACCTGAATCCAGAAAATTTTACAAAAATCCCAAACTTTTCGTTGCAAACCCACAAAGCTTGCTTCACTGACTTCCGTGTCACGTTTCACTGCTAACTCTTCAGCTCCTTTCGAATGTTCCAAGCGAGCGTTTATCATGCGAACGCACGGGATCACGCTTAAATCAGTCGTACAACACGTAATTCAATCGAAACACTTTTCCGAATAGTCTCCTTGCTCCGCAACGGCGCGCATTTATGGCGTGGAAGTGGAGTTCGAAACGGATGGCCGGTGAAACTGATGACGGCAGACGGAAGGTAGCCCAGGACCGGCTGCTGGTTTGCCTCGGCTGTAGGCGCATAAAAGCACAGTCGAGCGAGCAGAACGTTGGCCTGGCTTGGTGGCATAGTTTGTCGGGATGTCGTGCAAAAGCAGGGGCCGGTTGCACGCGGAAATGAAGGTTCGTCCTGTTTCAGCCTTTGGTTCTGTTCCTCATTTCTAGTCTCTCCCTACAATGTGTCTGTCCCTTTGCCCTTAGGGAACGCCGCAGTCCTGGCTAACCCGTTCGTAGATCGTGGTTTTACACGCTAATCTACCGTGATGTTATATTTCAGCGAGTTATGATGGATCGAGTGATTCGTTAGAATCTAAGTTTCATCGTTGATTTTTGTCTTCTTTCGGTGTTTGTTAAGCGGGTTGCAGGTGATCGATCGTCTTAGGTTTGCTTCGATACTTTTTACCATTGTACACGATATTTTGACAATATTTTGGGCTAAGCTTTCTTCAAGAAGCTATGCATAATGTTGTTATCATTTTGCTATGCTATATTTGGAGGATATTTCTGTTATTTTGTGTTGTGTGTAAATTGCCTTAAATAATGAAAGCAACGCTCGGATTTCACAGTATCTAGAAATTTGTCAATCTTCAATCTCAACGCAATATTGACTGCACTGAAAATTTTAGAGATAGGTACACGGTGAATTTTCTGTTGTTAATATAGCAAATTTTCGGTGAAGATATTTCAACGTGATTATGGAAGTTTACCTTGTCGTGAGCAAATTTATCATCGCGGATTAGGAGATATTTGAGCAAGGGATTTACGCTGAGAGATCTATATTTTCGATACTGTCGCATATTCGATATTTCTGCTTGAAATATTCTGAGTATATCATTTGAAAATATTACCGAGTCTTTACAAAATTTTCGTTCGTGAGAGAGTCAGTTCACCACCAGACATCAAAGAGAAATATCATAATCTCTAGTTCAACGCACATCATCCACACCACTAATCCATCATTCAACTGCTTCATTAAAATAGTATACTACGAATTATTTCATTCACGTTTAAACTTCATTGTCACACCCCTAATATCCTTATAACCTTAAACGGTCGTAAAGACATAGACAGACGCGTATTCTCGTCAGAAACGGTAAACACAATCGAAAATTTATTTAGTTGAAAAAAAAAGCAAACAATGACGTGTCTCGCCTGTCAGCTTTACGAGTCGGTAAATCGTTTACAAGCATTTAATACTTGACGATCCCCTGAAATGTTGCGAGCGTAAAGAGTGGAAAAGGCTGACCTATAAATTGTTCGACAGGCCATGCACATTGCGCCGTACTCCAAATCCATAATTTAAGAGGTTCTTTGCTTAGTAATTGCCAGCGATATACAGTCCGGTCTATAGGTAGAAACTTCTATCCGGCAATTACGGTCTTCGTGTAACGTGTTTAAACCGATTACAAGTCTGCTGTTTCGAATTCCTCGCGGAGTCTCGTTTACATTGTCGAAACTTGCGGAATTAACGCTGAGAAACCGGCGGAGAAACAATTTACAGGATCCACGTATGAATGTCGCGGTTCGAGTAATTATCCACCGAAACGAGCAAGCTGACCGAGAGTTTGTTGAAAGTGAAATCAATGAACGTGTACACAGGAGTTTGTTTAGTTGTGATCAGAGTTAAATCCCTTTGGAATGGTAATTTCGATTATTTCTACTATTACAGGGCCGCGAGAGGAATTGAAATTCAACGTGTTGCTTGATATTTTCTCCTTGCTTCTCGCTATTCGTTTCATGGGGCGAAAGGAATTTTGTAATGTGAAAGTAACGTGTTTTTTGACACATCAAGAGTTTGTGATCACTGTGCTATAATTTTCAGAAAGGGTTAACAATTTAAAACACTTTTTAACAATTTTTTTTATTACTCGAATCAATCGAAATTAAGTAAATTTCTATCGATCTCCACAGCGTCAATTTCGAATCTATAAAGAATTGACAGCATGTTCAGTATTGATGCAAATTGGCAGGTGGTCTCAATACGAATTCTATTAACGCGTGTATTTAATTAATTATTGCATCCAGCAGAATGATACAAACTGTAGACAATGTGAAATGAAAAAAACCAATTTCGCCAGTTACGAGACTCGATCTAGACCCTCCGCTTGCGAAGCTATCGCCCCACGAGCTGACCCACTGCGGGTTGTTGAATACCATTTGAACTTCCAAACTTCGACCTCTAAATTCACCCCTCGAAATTTCATCAAAATTCCCGAGGGACCGGCTGTAGGGTCCTCTCGTAAGATAAATAATTTGCATCTTTGAAAAAGAAATAACCTGATGTTTCCCACTTGTCGTTGTTGATTTCGTAAAATGTCTGGCAACTTGACTACTTTGTACCATCTAATTAAAATATATAATACATTGACAGAAATTTACTGCTTGAAGTTATGGAATATTATTCCAATGTTCAAAACAGTAAATTCTTATCATTCTGATAAATTCTTATCACCTGTTTATGGTGGTACGAGAAAATTTTTAAATGGTCACAAAGGGTCAATGAGGTGGAAGAAATGGCAAGAAATGAAGGAAAGTTTCGCATTTGATTTAAAATTTTAGAGTCCAAGGTTATTTTGATATCTACTCTAGCAATCAGTAGAAAAAAAATATACCTACATTCACTTAAAAAAAAGACAGAGAAAAATTTTTCTCCATCTTATTCACTCTTCGAAACCACATTTAAATTATGCATAAAAATTGTCTCGTTCCACCATAGCTACAGAAGACAATTACATAGCCCACCCTGTACAATATCAATTTGAGCATACACTATTTCAAGTAAACGCCATTTTCGATTCCAACCAATTTACTAGACACTATTTAACCCTTTCGCTACGGCAGATTTTAATGCGTAACGTGGGTGATGGACGGTAAATTTTGAACCACTGCTGCAAACTTTCTTATTTTCGCCGTGTCGTTTTAAAATTCGGTTTATTGAATTAAGGTGGAAGTGCGTAAAGGATAGAATGAAGTATTAAATTAAGGTGGAAGTGCACCGAAAGGCTCCAAATAGTATAGTGCGAGGAAATTTTCCAAACGCCTAAAGGCGCCAATAGTAATGAAAGGGTTAAACCATTTCCCCGAAAAGTTTCACGAGAAAGAAAAGAAAAACTGCCGCTCTACTCACAGCCATCAGAACCGCTGCCGTAGTAGCCACGTGAATCGCGTACGCGTGTAAAACTTAAACGACGAGCGATGGCAATCCGTTCTCAGCATTCAGGAAGACCGGCAAAAGTCGAGAGACATCTGGTGGAAGGGGCAGACGAAACGAGCTGCGAACAGCAGGCTAATTTTCCCCGGAGAGGGATTAACCCCTCACGGACGAAGAACGGTCCGTGGAGAAGCGTCAGCCTGGCAGGGGCAGGGGAGGGAAGAAGACGAAGAGGATCTTAAGGAAGAGACTCTTACCAGTGGTAGGTACACATAAGAAGAGCTTGCGGTCTTGAGAGGCCAAAGATGGTAGCGCGGTACAGAGGAGAGACGTTGGTTGAGGAATAGCGGGCATACTGTTCCCTCTAGCTACCATCCCCCACAGCTATCAGCTACTTTGCATTTCGTTGTTATTCAGAAATAGTCGCAAACCGTGCCGTCTAGTGGGCCAGTTGCTTTCTCGTTGTACCTCTTTTCTCGTCCCCCGTTCATCTTCCCTGCCACCCTTTCTTCCACCGAACATCTTACCCAACGAAATGTTTTATTAATGAAAATGAAGAAGCTTCCTATATTTTCGCACGATCCGTCGTCTCCATCGCTTCCAACCCTGCTTTTTCCTCCCGCCTTTGTCCCCGTCCCTTCTATCGTCTCGCATTTCTCTCCTGTTCTCGCGTACAGAGTCTCTAGCGCTGCTCTATCTCAGCTGTCCTTCCTTCTGCCACTCTTGTTTCCACTTTTCGCGACATTCTTCCTAGCAAAGCGTCCCGTTTCCAAACGATTCCGTCATCCCTCTCTCCCTTGTTTCTTCGGCCGGCGAGCTTTGTCCCGTTTCTTCCCTTTGCTCCATCCAGTCTTCTCGGTCCTCAGCCACCCCTTTCGTAACGTCACTTCCGCCCAGGCGCTCCAGGCGGTAATATTACTTTCCGTGGCGCTGCCTGGGGCCTCCGGGGAATGTGACAACAAGCTATGCACGAAATTAATTCAGACCGGGAAGAAACGTGCCTCGGTAAGCCGACGCGGAATGCGCGAAAAAGGGACGCGACCGTTCTAGTACCTAAACAGATGTAATAAACACGTGGGCCTTGCTCTCTGATCTTGAATTTTATTACTCGCTAGGTGCACACCCCGACGCGAGTAATTGCTTCAAGGACCGTCGTGTTTCCAAATGCATGGACGCTCTGCCGTGTGCTGTTTGCGCTGAAATTCCCGCTGAAACAGGGAATGAGTTATTACCTTGAAATCTAGGTCCTTGTTGCAACTGTAATGAGAGAGCGCCTGTACGTTTGGATGGGATAGAATTTTCAATTGCCGCTGCAATATTAGCGCGGGGAGAGATACTAACGTTATTAATAAAGGTAATATTTGATAGCGGTGTTGGAGGAACAGAAGTGATTCTCCGGTACCGGATTGTAATTGTAAGATTAGATAGTATACGCGCGGTTAGAGTGGGTTTAAGCAACCATGGAATACACGTGTCTGCTGTAGACGAGAATGTTTTTAAACGCAACTACTGCGATGTTGTTTAAATAAATATCGCTTCGATGAATTTTAAAAGGTGGCACTGCGACGAAGTTTGACGTAAAGTGCAACGAGAATAGGTTATCATACGCTCCCTTCATGAATCTTGAAACTGTGTCGCGGTGCTTCAAAGGTTGAAAAGCTTGGATACGAAATTTTATTCGACTAGATATGTGTAGAAATTGACCAAAAGTGTTAGGCAATTTTATTGTCACAACTTACCGCGGAAACCTATTTCTTTGAAACCGTTGTCCGTTGTCCTTTGTCGGTCAGTTCAAAGGAATTTTAAAACAGTTGACAGAAGGTTCACAGTGAGCCATAAAACAACTGATCCGTAATTTACATTTTGTGTTTCTTCGTGAAAGTCACAGTTTGCTGTTAGTACTCGCTGCTAACACACGTCAGTCTGTCTTTAGTTTCGCCGTTAATATTTTGAATGGTCGAAAATATTCCTTGAAGTGTGCCGAGAAAGAGTGAACCATCGACGCAAGTTAATTCTTTTCTTTGAAAAACAGAACCAAGGTCAGAAAGTAAATTACTGTGACTCAAATTTTGGGCAAACGGTGGCCCAATAAAATACTGACAAAATGAATAACAAATAATTGTCTCCACACTTCAATATTTTCATTTCCTCTTAATACGAAAATATTTGTAAATAAATCATATTTTCTGGGGAGCCTGATACTTTTGTCCAAGGCTAAAATATTGCTCGTGAAGGGAACGCGATCCTAATTCCACCTTTTCTAACACAATCATACAAATAAGGCACATGTGTTGTCGTTATTCAGATCAATCAAATTTGTGCAATCCCACGAGAAATCTTTCCAGCTCTCCATAGTATTTCTCTGCAAGTATTACAGTAAATCTAAGGTACCTGAATCCAGAAAATTTTACAAAAATCCCAAACTTTTCGTTGCAAACCCACAAAGCTTGCTTCACTGACTTCCGTGTCACGTTTCACTGCTAACTCTTCAGCTCCTTTCGAATGTTCCAAGCGAGCGTTTATCATGCGAACGCACGGGATCACGCTTAAATCAGTCGTACAACACGTAATTCAATCGAAACACTTTTCCGAATAGTCTCCTTGCTCCGCAACGGCGCGCATTTATGGCGTGGAAGTGGAGTTCGAAACGGATGGCCGGTGAAACTGATGACGGCAGACGGAAGGTAGCCCAGGACCGGCTGCTGGTTTGCCTCGGCTGTAGGCGCATAAAAGCACAGTCGAGCGAGCAGAACGTTGGCCTGGCTTGGTGGCATAGTTTGTCGGGATGTCGTGCAAAAGCAGGGGCCGGTTGCACGCGGAAATGAAGGTTCGTCCTGTTTCAGCCTTTGGTTCTGTTCCTCATTTCTAGTCTCTCCCTACAATGTGTCTGTCCCTTTGCCCTTAGGGAACGCCGCAGTCCTGGCTAACCCGTTCGTAGATCGTGGTTTTACACGCTAATCTACCGTGATGTTATATTTCAGCGAGTTATGATGGATCGAGTGATTCGTTAGAATCTAAGTTTCATCGTTGATTTTTGTCTTCTTTCGGTGTTTGTTAAGCGGGTTGCAGGTGATCGATCGTCTTAGGTTTGCTTCGATACTTTTTACCATTGTACACGATATTTTGACAATATTTTGGGCTAAGCTTTCTTCAAGAAGCTATGCATAATGTTGTTATCATTTTGCTATGCTATATTTGGAGGATATTTCTGTTATTTTGTGTTGTGTGTAAATTGCCTTAAATAATGAAAGCAACGCTCGGATTTCACAGTATCTAGAAATTTGTCAATCTTCAATCTCAACGCAATATTGACTGCACTGAAAATTTCAGAGATAGGCATACGGTGAATTTTCTGTTGTTAATATAGCAAATTTTCGGTGAAGATATTTCAACGTGATTATGGAAGTTTACCTTGTCGTGAGCAAATTTATCATCGCGGATTAGGAGATATTTGAGCAAGGGATTTACGCTGAGAGATCTATATTTTCGATACTGTCGCATATTCGATATTTCTGCTTGAAATATTCTGAGTATATCATTTGAAAATATTACCGAGTCTTTACAAAATTTTCGAGTTTTGCAAACATGATTAATAAGTAAATGTAAATTATCCAACAGTTATACACTAAAACAGAGAATCAATATAAGTGTAAGTCATAGAATAAATAAAATATTGAATTATTCTTTTGAAATTACCTAAATTTCCGTAAATTTTCGAACTGGTCCGAGTATCAGAATTTTTTTATCAATACATTTCCTTTGTTTCCTTCTTCTTTTTCTTTGCTGATAATATCAATTCTTCTCTCTTGCAATGATATTCAACGTGGTCACAAAATGTCGGAATACATGAATAGAAAGAGTTTTATATTACATAACTTTTGAACTGTTTTTCAGTTCATAGTCTATCCTATACATTTAGAGAAAAAAACAGAAGTCTCGTATCATGTTTTATTCAGTTCGGACCGTTCTTTATGTTTGCCTGCATACGAAAATATGTTGTGCTTGACTTTGTTAAATTAAGGACGATTTTTGAAAAATATGTCTCCAGTATACCTTAAAACACATTTTTACGAATTACGTTCATACTCTCTTTCATATTACTAAGCCATTACAAATTTCAGAATACTGTAAACACTTGCAGAAACAGTGATGTAACGCTTACACAATAAAAAAGAAAATCGATATAAGTGTAAATCGTAGAATAACAGAATTAACTTAAACAGCAGAACATTTAATTTAGTATTTAGAAATTACCTAAACATCAATGTGCACGTGATATTATTAACTGTACATAATACTTCAATGCACTAACATTCGGACACTCTTTAGAACTGTATAACTTTTTTTAAATTGAACCTAACGCCTTGAGTTTTTTTGAGAAATTAGGATTAGTTTACTAGATGACATGTGCAAGAAATTAAAAAAAGTTGCAAATTGTGTGAGTCGCGAAGAAAATTGTAAAGCGGCGAAATATTGATGAAACTTTCAGCATGTGTATAATTGACATAAAATCTACCAAACGTATTTTTTCAATTTTCATTACAAGCTCAGATAAAAAAAGTTTATGACCTTTACAACTTTCTACGCGATTCCCACAAATTGCAATTTTTTCCAAATTTTTCCCACACGTCATCCAGTATACTAATCCTTCTAACACTCCAAACAAAACTCAAGTCGTTAGCTTCAATTTAAAAAAAGTTGCACTGTTCTAAAGAGTGTTGAAATATTTATGGGAGTCAATCTAGGTTTCATCAATGAAAACCTGTATAATTCTTACAATTAGCACAACGCCGATTCAGAAATGAAGTTTGTAAAGGATTTTACCTATAACCTAGTTGGTCCACAACGTTGCCTATCAATGCAAATGACGCGTGCACGTGTCCCGGCGTAAAATACAGCGCTCTTTATCCCGAACCGCTCAATTACTTTTACTGTATCCACTGTGAGAGCAATTTCGACCATATAATCTGACATGTGTACACGTGTGCACACTGTGAACGTGTTCAATCGAAGCGTCATCGTATTATCGGCGCAATAAAACCACCGTGTGTTTGCACCGGGACATTTTTCGAAAAGCAAAAGTGTCTCTTCTCGACTGTTGCCAAACAACCGTGTCTGGTGATCGTAATTGTCGGTGGTCAAAGAGTATGTATACTCACAAACATCGTTCGCCTGTACTGTTTCGCAGCAGCGAGTTAATTACGGGAGCAGAGTCTATTATTCTGGCGTAATTTCAACTCATAGCCGTGTTATTGGGCGTACATTTAATACCTAAATTTAATTTCCTCCGCGGCCGCTTCACTGCTCTGTCCCTTGTTCTTTGTTGCAGCCAGCAATTTCATTCAGCACAACTGTTGATGTAAACGATGACCAAAGCTATACGGGGAACTCATCCTCGCCAAGGTTAAATTATTCGCCTATGTTGAATGCTGGCCGCATAGTGGAGCAGTGTTTGTATCGGTTGTAATTTCTTGTTTGGACGCTGCGCTGATGCGCTGAATAGTAATAGCGTGCTGTGTATTACGCTTTCATTGGTACATTAACGGCGACAGAAGGGAAAGGATATTCGTTCGTTGGAATTCTTTTGAAAATTATTAATCGACGGTGTTTTTAAACATACTTCAAATTTATTAACTTCTTTTTGTTTATGCTTGGAATAGGTTTCAATTTAGGCTGTAATTTAGCTTATGCAAATTATTGCGGGCTTGATGAAATTAATTGGAGATTGATATGACAAATACTCGTGGAGATGTTGACTGTTACAATTTTACTGAAGTAATTGAATCGATTTGTATATGTTTAGAAAGTAATTAGTAGGAAGAATCTTGTGTGTTTTAATTTTTTGATATTTCTGGTTCTTGTTTGTAATGAAAAATTGATATTATGCATTTCTTTGTTTAATTCTGGTATTTCTGAGTTTTCTTAGCTTTCGAAAAACTTTTAACCTCGTTCCGGTTCTACGTGCTTCGATTTAGGTTACACGTACTTATTGTAGCAGCTCCTGTTACCCATGAATGCTTTATATCTTTCAATAATTCTGCTCCTTTTTATGACACACGTGAAAACAATTTTGTAGAATCGTGCGAGGAGAATTGTCTGGCGTTTCATAAGTGCGAGATGTACATTTATATTGTAAAGGAACATCTCTCAGGTGGGATTAGCCGATTTTTCACGGAACTTTATGCGGATATTTATGTTTTGGGTTGAAAGAAATTTCTGTAAAATTGTGGTCATAATTAGAGACGAAACGCCAGACGAGACGGTCAGAATTTCCCTCACAAGGAAAAGAAGAACCGCGACGCAAAATCAGTAGTAAACACTTGCATAGGCGCGACAAAACGCGAAATGAAGCACAAAATTTCCTCTTCCCGTTACACTATCGCAACAGATCGGCAATAGCAAAACCGTGGCGCAAAAACTATCCAGTTCGTAAACCGCAAATTCAGCTGGAAACAAAAGCATCAGCGACTGAGAAACGCGGGAACTTAAACGGTCACGATCGCTGCAAGTAGTAACGGACGCCGCGAGTCAGCCAAACATTTTAACGATCCCTATAACCCGCTGACTTTACAACTTGCCCCGACGCGAACCACTCGGCTAGCTACTCAGACTTATGCAGCAGAAGCATCCACATGCTTCTCTGTCGCTTTAAAGCATGAAAGTATAACAACACAATAAACCTGCCCCGTTTTCCGCCCACGCCCATTCCCGACTCGTTACCTAGTTTCGCTCGTCTCCTCCTGCTGCGTAATAAGCTTTGAACATTCCGCGTTTTCCACCAGCTTCTCTCTCTCTCTCTCCCTAGCAGTTGCGCTCCTCCACCTTGTTGAGGTAGAGTCTGTCTGGGTCGGTGCATAAATAGGTTTGCCAAAAGTTTATCACGGATTAGTCTTCGCATTGTGCCACGTTTCGGGGCGGTAAGAAACGAGCCGTGGAGAAGACGAGGATAAGCACGACGATGTAGGCGGGTACACAGGGGGGAAGAGTGAGCGGGGCCAGGTCTGGCTCGAGTACACCGAGGGTGTCTACCCACTCGGCTACACTCTCATCCTCCTCTCTTCTGCCACAGCCGAGCTCCTGCACGTTCTAGCGAGTTCAACGAGGCAACTGCTTATGGCGTCATAACCAAGCTCGCGAAACGCTCGTCGACGACGACAGGCCAAGTCTGGAGCGAACGCGGAGCAGCCGGGCTCATAGCCGGTTAGAGCCCAGTTGAAGTCGCTTGATTCCATTCTAGAGTGGTACAAGCTCCCGTGGGTCATCCGACCGTACACCGGAGCAGGATGAAGACGTTTACGTGGCTAAATCTCGACGCCTTCAACGAATTTTCCGTGAGGATTTCGCGCACGCCGCTGGATGAACACGTGCCGGTCCGACCTATCGCGTCGCAGACTGTCTGCCGCATGCGGAGGGAGTACTGGGGCGACTTTAAGGTCGCTATGTGAAAACCGGCCATGGCAGAGGAATACTGAGTGGGTCTATTTGTTGACTACGAGGCAACCTGCGCAGGATGAAAGTTTTTACCGAGAGACGCCCAGCGAAATCGTTCCCGGGAGAAGCGACACTTGCCTGTATCAGCTTCGGGGATTTTTGCGGGAAAGTTTGGCGGTGAATCGGGATGCTGGTCTTTGTTCTCTTGGTGAAGATTTTCTTCTTTGCGCGATGAGCTGCTCTATGACGCTGGTTTGCAATTATGAATTGCTCGTAGGTGTCTGTGATGTTTAGGAGATAGTAACAATGAAATGTCTGTTATGTTTTTTATCTAGGGTGTCTTAAAATAATTTTGAATTAGAGAATAATGTGAAAAGCTTTGGGAAATTTTAGGTGAAATGTGCTAAATGAATATAAACGTTCTGTACTTTGTGGAATTTTTTTTTTAAGGGATATTAAAATTTCGGCATACCTAATTAAGGTATTATAGTAATATGAAGCAGTGTTATTTTAGAGAAAAATAAATTATGAAAATTTGTCTTACAATGATCGCATACCTGCGTAAGAAGCACTAAATCCACAGTTCACCCTTAGTCTTCTGAAAATTTCGAACTAAACAACAAACATGCACCAAACAGTAAAATTTCAACGAACGTGGTCAGGTATTGTTGGAAAATTTTGTAAACTGTGTATTATCACCTAATTTCGAAACATTTTTACAGAAATCAGTAGTCTACAGTGATCAAAACCTTGGTGTCCTATATTCTGTATCATTTTAAAACTTGAGTAATTACCAATCTCAGTTCCCCCTGCAGAAATCTGTCAGCGTTAAAACCATTTATGCTAGTAGTTTCCAAATTATCATAAGCTCCTATCATATTCACTTGTAAATAAGGTTTATCGATAGTAGTGGGGAGAGAAATAAGTTCTATACTACGTTCGACAGTCCATACTGTCTAGTTAGAGCGTACGTAGTTTCAGTTTGATGTGTGACTGCATTGAGTAATAGTGTCGTTAGTCATGAGTTCTACTCCCGAGTTACGTATAAAGTAGCGATCATTGAGCACAGCGAAACAGTGAGAAGCTTCAAATTCACAGTTGTTTTACACCCTTCGTGCAGCCACTATTTGCCAGTATCGGACTTCTGTTTGCTCCCGAAAATAAAAGCTGCGTTAAAAGGTCAAAATTTTTCATCGAATGTCGAAGTTGAAGTAGCCCGTGCACAATTGGATGAAAAAAAAAAACAGAAATTTTCTTCGTGAATGGAGCGAAAGAATGGAAAAATAAATTTGCAATTTTAAAGAGAAATGAATTTATTTCATTATTTCATTTTATCTCGAAGTTATTTTAGAAGTTTGGAAACTTTACTCGTCAATACACTGCGGATTTTTATTCCGCAAAATTTGAGGACACAAAAGTACGCAGAATGCACGTGATAAGCAAAAATATATAAATAAACTCATTATAATATTTAGCGAATAAAACAATTGTCTGTTTACCTTCTACTTTTTCAATTATATTCAAAAAGTATGAATTTGCGCAAAAATCCTCAGTTTACTTATCAATCAACTCTAGTAATTTTATAATTTGTATTTTGCCTTTTTAAAGTTAATATCTAATATCTAACATAAAAATTTTCGTGCAACAATTTTTTCTACGCCATAAATAAAACGCGAATTCCATTTTTCCGCCGAATACGCAGAATACAGTTTAGAATCGCGAAGATTAATGCAATATAAGCAAGTTGCATGTTATTTTTCTTCAAGATTTTCGAGTAACTCTTTATCCAGCAGTTTAGCCAGTAGAACGAGTTAAAGAAAGATAACTGCTGATAGTTTCGAAACGGTTCTCGGCTTTAATTTCAAGCGGCGCTATTACGAAAAAGAAGAAAGTAATAGTTTCACGGAGAAATATTCGTAGCCGTTTCTCGAAATCCAGGATTCTCGAGACAACGTAACCGCGAAAACCGCCAGAGGATTTGCCAACTCCGGAGTACGCTGTCCCGTGAAAGTTTTCTCATGTTGAATTCAGAAAGCCGTTCTTTCGGAAAACGAATACCAGTTAGGTACTCCGTTTCAGATTTAATTCAACGTCTTTGTCCCTCTGACCCCGTGAAAATGTAATAATCTCTGCGTGTAACAGTACTGGTAAGATGCAATTATTGTAAGAAAGAGTTCGTAGCGCGGAGTATTCTCCTTCGATTTAATTATGCGAAGAATATTTCCAATTTTAAAGATAAATTTTTTGTTTTAATCGAGATACTTGAAACAGCGAATCTGGTTTTTTAAGTGGTAATAATGATCTGTTGAACTTGTAAAAGTTACAGGTGAGGAAGGATATATTATTATACTCTCGATTGCATTGTGTGATGTAAAAAATTTTTGTTATGAAATACTCATCGATACTCTGTCGTCTTTGTTAATACTTCAGTTGGAATCTTTAGGAAATTATTCTAATTTGTTATTGCGAAGTATAGAAAATTATAGAAAATGCAGTATTTTTTCGTACACGATTTTTTTTTATTAATATTCATAAATTTCTAAACTGTAATCTTCAGAAAATTATTCCAATTTATTATTAAAAAATATACAAAATGTAGAGTGTTGTCTCGTACACGATTGTTTTTATTTATATTATCCATAAATTTCTAAATTGTAATCTTGAGAAAATGACTCTAAGTTATTATGACAAATTATGAAAAAAAGAAAAGTTAAATAATGTTATAAGTAGATTTTTACTTGTTAATAGTTATTGTACTGTGATATACAATATTTCTCGAATATTTGTTATCAATTTTAGGTATGACAATCTTACTCTACATCAACTCGAATCAGAAATTATCGCAGAAATGTGGTTGCAACAGAGTGACGTATCATTAGTTGATTAGTTTGCTCTGAATTGTTAAATATTGGCCCTTGTCATTGAACGAAGTGCTTTTACGTACCAAAAGTTCCAAGAATTTATACACACGGAGACGGGCAAGACGTTTGCATGAGAGAAGATGCCCGCGCAATAGCTAAAGTGGTGTACAGCCTATACTAAAATTTTCATTCGAACGCATTGAAATTTCGCTCTTACGGGAAAAGCTGCCGTTACCTTTGTGACGGTTTAAAAATTTACTAACAGAAGTATGTTCTGCTGCTTACGGATCTGAGTAACTTGAAATTCTTTTGAGAAATTATTAAGCACAGTGCAGTAGTAAAACATAGTACGAATGGTTTGTACAGGTAAGTAAAATATATGCAACAAATATTTTTCTATATAAAAGAAAAATTTTGTGAGAATTAGTATGCTTAAATATTAATTACATCAATATTCGTTGCACGAGTTTCTTATCTTACTCAACGTTCGAACTTGTAAAATTACAGCAATGTAATTCTACGTTTTTGAAGTTTTTGCTATTAAAGACAACAATTTATCGATTATTTTCAAAATAAATTAAAAGTTCGTTCAACTATCTCTGATACCATTATTTTTATTATAAAATGAAATATTGTTTCATTACTTTGCTTTATATCTATATAAAACTTAATCAAACTTTCTTATCTGCAAATTATCTTCATCTTTGCAAAACTTATCTATTTCGCAAAAATGTACTCCAATTCTTGTATCGCATAAAAGAGTCAAGTATCGAATTTCTAAATTCTTCGTAAAAAATGATACACCGTCTCCTCTTTAATTGAACTTTTGCGCAATAATTGAACATCATCGAGTACGACAGTTACGTGGAAACCACGTGGAACTGGGATCTTTGTACGATCGCTGCAAAGGCGCATAATATTCGCTCGTTTCGTGTCTTAGACTGTACATCGCAGTTCCCTGGCGCAAGCTCAAGCTTGGCATGGGGTTGGGGCACATTGCACAGCTGCAAAGTACCGCATTTTCTAAATCCCACGGGTCGAAAGGCGCAAAATTCCTTCTGACGAAGTAGCGGAGAAGAATATACAGGTGCCGAGAGTTGCCTTAAACGGCTGAAAAAAGATCGTAAAGCGTTCGCACGAAAGGAAAGCATCGTATTTACGTGGCAATTTCACTTAAAGAGAATGAACGTAATTCGTTTCGTTACGACTTCAATAGTAAGCAAACTGTGTCTATACGACGTACAGTGTGTTGTTTTATTTAAAGAGCTGGTCAAAATTTCAATTTTTAAACTTAATTAAAATCCAAAAAAGTGTTCTTTCTCTTAGAATGTTTTTAAAATGAAGTATCATATCGGCCATTTTTGGGAAGTCAGAATTTAGGCAGGAGACGAAGGTGATATAAAAGGAATTTTGCTGATTTCTGCCTTTTCTGTTGGTATTATTACAGTATAATTATTATTGTTCTTTAATTTTCTGTGAGGAAGATGGAGAAATTCATGTTCCTTTCGTGTGAAATACAGATGGAAGTTTGAGGCCACCATGGGAATCAAGGAAAGGATTTCGAAGATATTTCAACCGCCTCAGAAACGGTTGACTTGCACTACTTACTGAATTCGTTCGATAAATTTTGAATCGGAACTAATCAGCGAAGTCAACCATATCTCAGGCATTGAAATTTGTTTCTCTGACAAATTTCGATGTCTTGAGATATGGTTGACTTCGCTACTTAGCTTCGGTCCAAAATTTTTCTAAAGAATTCAGTAAGTAGTGCGAGTCAACCATTACTGAGACGTTCCAAACTTCTCTAAGTCCGCTTGAATCTCGAAATTCGACCGGGAGGCTTCGAGAATGGCGAGAAAGTAGCTTCGAGAGTGTATTAAAGCAGCTCATCCAAACATATTTTGCTCATCTTCTCAGCAGGTCGAGTAAGAGGTAAAGTAGCAATGCAGTGTGGAACAATTACCCAAATTCCTTCGATAATTTGGCTGGTTGAATTTCCAGAACGTCGACTCTGCATTGGGAAGATGCTTTCGTTTACGTACAAGTTTAGGTAACTAGCAGTGAATTAATTACGTTACACACATGCTGTGAGATGCTACACAGTACACAGAGTCAATCATTGTACATACACTACTAGCCAAAAGTTTCGGATCACGTGCTAATTTACGTCAATATTGAATCTGCTACTAATTCCTTAGAAGTTTGAAATTGATATTGTGTTCGTCAATAGCAATTCACCTCATTTCGACTGATTTGAAGTATAAAAAATTTGTAAAAAAATTCTCAGAGTTGCTGAATTCTTTCTGGACATTCTTGCGTATGCACAGTGATCCCAAAATTTTCGCTGTTAAGCCAAAGTGTTAAGCAGTTTTCAAGTTATCTGATATTATTAAAAATGGTTTCGTAATATGACTCTTGTATTGGTTCACGTTTATCGAATTGATCGGATTTAGGAGATTACGAATTCCATATTCAAAAGCGTCGAAATTTAATAATGAATATTAAATGATCGCTGTAAACTAAACAATGAAATTTGTACAATTTGTTGCAACGGACTTTTACAAAAACAGTGCAAACTTTTGGCCGGTATTGTATGTGTGTTCAGCAAGCTATCGCTAAAATCACCAAGTGTCCCGCAGATTGACACAGTTAACGTCACCGTCCCAACGTCTTCCTCGAAGACCACCGAATGGATTGCTAATTACCACGAGAACGTAGACATCGTTCCGATTTAATTACAACTAAGTATCGATAAATCACGCGAACGACCTATCGATCGAACGAACAAACCTGTGTCGCCTGTTCACAGTGAATCCACGAGGAGAGCAGGTATCTTTCCACCAATTTTAAACCACCGGTCAAACAACATATACGACTTCTCAGTTCTCAAGAATACACGACACCGTAACTATACTTCGAACGATCCAACGGAATTCCAGATGAGCGATAGAAGATTCACGAATCTACCTTCGATCCTGCCGATCACGCGCGGATCGATCGAAGGTGAAATTTGCGGGTGTCGAGCGCGAGGTGCGAACTGTACGCGATAAACCGTTCTCCGGGAAGAGTAGGAGGAAGAAACAGGGGGAAAGGAAGGAAACGCGTTTAAGAGGAGAGACCGACGGGTCACCGATGCAGCTGATTCACGAACAAAAATAATGATGCACACTCGAGCGAGCCCGTACGTTAATCAACAAATGATTTTCCCTCTGTCTCCTGTTTTTCCCGTGAAGCATGCGTATCGCTTGGAGGGGAAACGTGAGACGCTTCAGTGGCTCGCGAGGAACGAGCAGTAGAAAGGGCCGTGAGGATAATAGGGTCCGGGGTACAATAACGTGTGATCAAAGGGAGAGTGTCTAGATATCTGAGTGCAATGGCACAAAACACACGGAGAATCGCGAATCGATAGAGGTGAAATCGTGTTGGCGAGGGTGCAATGCGGCAATGGTTCACCCCCTTCTCCCTTCTCGCCCTCTTTCTCCGCCTCCCGCCGCTCTCTCTTTCTCTCCTTTTCATCCCGTTCTTTCCTCTCTTCTTTCACCTCAGTTCCTAGCGTATCCCTCTCGCTTTCCTTTTTCTGTCTAACAACGGTTTCCTCTTCGCGTATTTCCCATTCTCTCCCCCTTCTCCTCTTTCGTACGAGGTCTTTCCTGTTCTCTCGCAGACTCGAGCTACTCGACTCACTTCGTTTCTCTCGTCTCGCCACACAGGTTCGCCGAGTTCTCTTTTGCTGGTAGAGGTAAAATCAGCAGGCACCCAGCTTTCAAAACCATCCACCCACCCAACCGCCCACCATTGCTGTCCCAACCCGCAAGGGACCAGTTAGTGTTCGCGGTAGAAGATTCTTCCTTTTCTCTGCTCCTTTGCCACTTCCGTTGATTCCATCGCTGAAATCTTTCGGTTTAATCAGAAATCTTGACGGAGCTACTCGGTGGCTTCGAAGAATCGCCACGGAGTTGCCATTGAGCGCGACGAAACCGACGTGAATTTGGTAATGAAGCCCGGCTCTTGTGGGAACGCTTCGTGTAGCGTTCGTTGTGGACGTTTGACACGGGCGATGCGTGAAAGTCGACGGGGATAGGAATTTTGAACGAGGGGATGGTGAAGGAGTGTTTTGCGGATGGAAGAAATTTGCTTGTGACCAGATTTTTATTTTTGAAGTTTGATAGATGCAAATATGGATTGGTTAGAATGGAGCGAAGGGATTAGAGTACTTGGTGCTGATCACACGAGGATATAATGTATGAAGCGAAATGTCACTATGAAAAGAAATGTCACATAAAGGAGATTCCTAAATTATAGCGAAATTCAAGGAAGAATGAAACCTGTAGGTCCTTTCCTATTGGTTAGTTTCCACTCCTGAACGGTGCAAATATGGTAATTAGAAAGGTCAATGTAAGTTTGTTAATTATTCGTATGATTAACATAGCACGTTTTGTAGCTAATATCCGTAATAGTTCAAAATTATAATCGTTTAACCTCTAGGTCTTCTATTGCAACTTGCATCGTTTCAAACTTGCAAATGTTAGAAATGAGAATTTTCACTAGAAACTCATATTAGTTAGGTCATCTATCAGACAGGAACCACAAGTTACAATTCATCCGTAAACTTTTCTATAATTTAGTCATTTTCCCAGGTTTGCATTTACAGCATAGACTGATATTTTGGTTCGCGTATTATATCCTCGTGTAACTAGCACAAGATAATCTAATCCCTTTCGATGCTTCGTTCTAACTAATCCATTTAGCTAGTGCATTTGGCTAATTTCAGCAGTGTTTCACTATTTACCCCTATTCTCACATTTTACTATTTACCAACACATATTACCGGAGCAAACTGTACGCAAGTACTATTCGCATACTAAAAGTAGAGTATCTGGAACGAAAAACAGACATCTAATATAATTCGACGTGTAAGTTTCAATTAACACGTTTGATACCACGGTTCTGTTCGAGCTTCGCCTCTTATCCTTCCTGTCCTAGATTTTAATAGATTTCGGTAGATTTAAAATTTCGTAGATTTCAGTAGGTTTCAAAAGATTTCACTGGATATTAGTAGAATACAGTAGATTTTTAAAGAATTCAGCAGATTTCAGCAGATTTGAGAAGAATTCAGTGGATTTCAATTTTAGTCGAATTCAGTATACCTCACATTCAGTAAATATTCCAATACTTACAAATTACAGTGTATCCGACACTTGTAGCTAACTTCTTAAATAACTTCAAATTTGATCTAATCGCTTAGAAAAATTTGAAAAATCACTCTACGCAACTCGATTCCACAACGTAACGATCGACGTGTAATTGGTCGCGTAGGAGAACCGGAAGGAGGCCTCTATCAAGCGTAAGACGGTTCGTTGGTGAGGCGACGAAGACAATGGGATATTAGATTGCAGTCAACGACGTGATTTGCCACAGGGGAAGGATTTTGGCTAGCCATTTCGCGTAATTACTGCGGTATCTGAGCGACGCTTAAGCCCGTTTACAAAGCATTACCAGCTAATGGATATGTCGGGTCGCAGGGTCGCGGTGCAGTGACAACGCTCGAAGTCGGGCTACTCGATACCGGACACGTGGATTCATTGAAATTGAATATACATCCACCTCCACCGATGTCACAAGAACGAAACTAAAAGGGCCAGGTTTGTTTGGAACCGATAAACAAGCTGGCGGGGTGTAAATACGTGTACCGGCTGAATTTCCAACACGAAACACGATCAACTGTGAAACAGCGTCCCGGTTACGGTACGCAGAAGTTGTTCCCGGTGCACGATTCTTTCAGAAACAGATTCAATCGAATTACAAATTTCTCAGCGAGACAATTTTCTTTTTTCTTTTTTTATTTCAGAGGTAATTGCAGCATGCAAAAGGAGCTTGTAACGTAGCGAGAGGAAATTTAGGACAACGTCTATAGCTTTTAATAAAATTTTTAGCTTTGAGGCAAACTTTTTTTCTGTTTTGTTATCGTGCTTTTTAAATTTGGTTAAAATATAAGGAAATTTCGTTGAACAGCAGAGACGCAAAAAATTTCTGTTCGACAGCGGATTTAAAAAATGTCAATTCGATTTTGAAACGTAGACAATGACAAATACTTATTTTCTATGGATTTGCTTTTAGACACTTTCGATGCAGCGATGAAAAGTCCGAAAATTAAATGATTTTTAAAGAACGCTGCATCGGAAAATACATTAAACAGTCATGGTGTTCCTATGATCGTCCATTCGGTTAATTCACCCTTTGAAATCGTTTAGATTACGTACAAAAATTGTCTACAACCGTCAAAGCTAGAGAAGATAATTACTTAGCTCACTTTATGTATCTCCTACATGTGACTCCAAAATTTTGAAATTTTAATTACCTCCAGACGCAAATATTTGTAGTATAGTTATTAATATCGTTAAATTTGCTTTTTCACTCTCTACAAGGATGTTGAAAGAAAGATCTGGTGTTCCATTTAAAAAAATAACGAACTCCAAGTTCTTGAGTAAATCTTTAGGAAATTTTAATTACCTCCAGACGCAAATATTTGTAGTATAGTTATTAATGTCGTTAAATTTGCTTTTTCACTCTCTACAAGGATGTTGAAAGAAAGATCTGATGTTCCATTTAAAAAAATAACAACGATCTTAAAATTTCGTAAAACAGTGACCTAGAGAAAAAACCATTTCCACGATTACACGTGTCCCCGAAATAGTCTAACTTTGTTCCGAAAAGATTTTCCATACAACAACGTATAAAGCAGATATTCAGGTAATCCCATTTCTACTTCCAGCTTTCTGCGATATTTCCACGCATATTTCCACTTCACCATACCATCGTTTCACCGAAAAAGCATACTCTCAAGTCTGTCGTAAAAATACAAAATGCAACAAAAATGTAATCACTTTCCGTTCGTAATACACATTCATTACCTCCGCAATACTCTTACAATTCTTGTTCCGAAGTAGTTCCGCTCCGCGATAGCCATCAATTTCTCACGGGATTTAACGGGACCAGTCCCGAAATCCTTAACAAGGATCAGACGAGGAACGGAGGGAAGAGGGCAGAGAGGAGGAGGGGTGGCTCATCGAATACCCGTTCACGATCGCCGTCTGGGTCATCGTCTCAGGTCCGTCATTTGCGGACACCGTAGAAACTTGGCCTCATAAAATCAAACGGTCAAACTTGGCCGCTGGAGGTAGCACGGGATCAGCTTCAGTGCCTTATAAAATAGCATAATACCCGAGGTACGTCGATCGGAATCAGGTGCAGCCAATTTGGCCGGCGTCCAAAACCCTTGGCATGTAAATCCAGTTTGGAAGCATCAACGCTGATGGTACCGACGGGGGATCGGGTGGAATAGCATGCTCTCGATGGTCAGGGCCGATCAGCCGTACTGCACAGACTTGTTTTTCGTTCGTTGCACGTACAACGCCCGGTCGAACCTTGAAAAATTTCTTGTTGCTTCGCTGGTTCGTTTGGAATTTGAGCGATCGAACGGTAACGACCCGGTTCACCTATCGATTCAACTCTTGCACACTCCCGTTCGTAAGTATTTGAACACATATTCGACGTGTACGAAATCTGAACGGTTGTTGCAGAATTGTAATACAGTAGACTCCCGTGTAACGCGACCACTGTTTTCATATAACGCGATTCACCTTTCCTAGTTCGGGGGCCAAATTATCGTTCCGCCTCGGAGTCAATGGCCGGACCAAATTATGAAACAACATGAATTAAATGAATTGAAACAAGTTGCTACTTCGTATTTCATTTATTTATAATATAACGCTTTGGTATAGAGCTCTACATAAATTTTATAATATAACGAACGACGTAACAATTTAATGTGAAGATTGAAGACAAACTGCGCTGAAATAGATTAGGGCCGGGGGTTGCCCATATGTGCGCTAAATAATAAAGTACAGAAATTAAATCTACCTTTCACACACGTATGCATACATAATGCAAGGCGCTGCGCGACGCGCCTAGGCAAGCCGCAGGGGGCCTTAGACGAGGATGAGCGCAGGCTGCACGGTCCCAACGGCCGAGGAAAGATGTAGAAACGGGAAAAAGGGCAGCGGCCCACACAATATCGCAAATAGTCATCGACGAGCGAACCGACGTTATTTTAAATCAGTTATTTTAAGCGCTTGTGTTTCCTTAGTCTTACAATAAATTGTGTGAAGTAACAATTTAAACATATTCTACAATCGTCACATTGAAAGGGTGAAAATCGCTCTCAAAGATACATGTAAATAGTAAGCCTAATCGATCTAATATCTGGAAAATGATCAGAGACAGGAATAATGTAAATTTGTTGGATTCTTGGTAGTGGAATGTGTACATCATTTATAAAATCTTAGCGAGAGGTTCATTCAATTTTATAACAGGTAGTGAGTCGCACGAATAATAATTTGTGTCGCTTCTGAAGTAGCTATATTTACAGGGTTCAGAAGAAGACGTGGAAGGGCCTGGTAAAAGGTTTAGGAAAGTGGCAAAGGTCCTAGGTGACTAAGAACTAAACTCCAAAATATTTGGCAAAATTAGTGTTCGTCGTAGTAGATTTAAATCCAACAAATTGACGAATTTCCTATTGTAGTAACGGGGCCTCCATGCCCAAATAGGAAACCTCGAAGGGAGAATAGAGAGGGAGTGGTTGGCGTAGCGCGCAAAGCCTCGGCGTGCTAAGCCGAAGGTCCCGGGTTCGATTCCCGTTGGGTCCCTCAATATTTTTCCATCGTCAGTTCCTACACTATTTTTCAACGAAACATCTAATCTATCGATAAATATCACTACAACCAAAGACGCACAGATCTCGAACAATTTTCCCATATCTATTCACCGTATCGTTTCATTCATCCCGGAAAAAAGATTCTACGTTACAATCATCTTACAAAATGCACATCGCGGCATTTTTACACTTCGCATCAACGTCATCACGTGCAAATGTTAAGCGCAGAGGATTATCGCGACCCAGTGTTAGGTGGAAATCAGAGCAGGTGCTCCGGATTGTTCGAAACGAAGTAACGCGATAAGGATATTAAAGCGCGCCACAAACTGTACGATTTTATTTCCCCGTTTTTCCATCGAGCAATCCACCTTCGCGTTTTTCGCGAGTGCAATTTCTTCACCTTTCGTGTATTCCTTCTAGAATCCGTATAGAAAGTTGCTACGTTCAAACACGGCTTCCTTTTATTAACGTTCGGTAACGACGAATACGTCAGACGTTCCTCTATTTTCCGGTCTGCGTCTGACGCGAATTTCCATATCGAGGCATTAACGATGGAAGTGCAAGCTGCTCAGCGGCGATAAAAGTAAACGTCTCGAGGAAAGTACCGTGCGAACCTCATAGGCGACAAGCACGCGATCTATTCGGCATGACCGAAGTCGTGTGTGTACACGAAGCAAAACGTACCTTTGCGCGTGTGTCAGCGTGTGTGTGTGACGCTTATCGATGCATAGGGACGTGCGACGTGTCCAAAAGACAGACGCACCTGTGCGCCACGAGTCGTTTGAACGAGCATACACGCTTTTGTGCGACATTCGAACGTTCGAAAGCAGCGTGACGCGACAAGTGAAAGATTTCAACGGAGCTACGTGAACGTGGAAAGTTGTGCCGCGGAAATTTTCTTTCGGGACCTGTCGATTTTCCGTGTGATGGGTGGATGCGGGAGAGTGATTGAACGAATCTTGTTTTATTTTTCGGATGCTTTTAAATGAACGTCTCGTATCTGAGTATTGTGAGAGAGACGCTGTCGCGGAAATCATTTGTGACAGTGGTTACTGATAATACGGAGTGTCTTCTGTGGCTGTGGTCGCACGAGAGAATTTTTGTAACTAGTTTAAACGGTTTCGAAGGGTGAATGTTTTGTTTTGTTTCTTTTTTTTTAGATCACCTGTGTTGAAACATTTGTTAAATGGCAAAAAATGAAAGGAAGTTTCATATTTGATTATAAATTTTTAGAGACTAAATGTTTAAATGCACATCAATGTCTGCTGCAAGATGTTGTAGAAAAAAGAGGATATACAGTGCTCCCTGAAACAACACGGTTTCGATTATACGCTGGATTTTTCCATACTATTCTGCGGTTTTTTTAAAAAAATATGATTAATAATGATTTCGTAAATGTAAAGTTCCGTAAAATTTGCCGCAATTTCTTCCAATACCTTTTCCTCTCTGTTACGCTATTCTGCGTCTTTTGTATTCCGCAACACCGATTTTCCTTCGTAAAGAGTGATTAAATCGGTAATTTCATTTCTCGATCAATTTTTGTTCCTTACATTTTTCACTCTCACGAGAGTTCTCTCGAGAATACGAAACTGCTTCGTGTCTGCAAAGCAACTGTCCGACAGCAATACGATTTTCTATCCATTCGAAAGGAAGTCGCGACGTATCAACTCTCAGATAGTCGAGCGATGCTCCCAGACAGTCACTCTCAGACCTAGTATCCACTCGCGAGAAATGCTCTCGAGAGCAACTCGCGATAGTTTCACTCTCGAAAGGACATCTAACTCTATGTTTGGCTCGATGTACACACAACGTTTCTTATGTTCGGTGCGGAAAAAATATCACGAGTCTCACGCGATGTTATGATACGAGGGATTAAGACAAGAAGGTGACTGACTCCTGAGGTTTCCTCGTAAGCTAGCTGCGCGTTAACAGCGTATAGGAATCGGGTAGGACGATACGTCCTCAGTCAGTGTTTACGAGGCTGCCGAACGAGTGCGTCGACGAACGACGCTTATACCTCGCGATCGTAGTCTTGTAGAAAATTCAGTGCTCGCTCGAGCAACGCGATTTCTATTATACGCGGATTTCGGATCAATTTACATAATTAGCATTCGTTAGTGTGAACTAATTCGTACAAGTTGTCGCTGCGTACAAGAAACAGTGGCACCGAATTCAAGTACAGTAAGCTACATAGCTACAGTTTCACTGTATGTATTTGCGTGAATAATTCAATTACACAATGTGTATGTGTGTATATACGTACACCATCGAATAATTGAGTTAATTGAAGATAGAGGAGGGCCTACGCATTACTAATTAGATTCATTGTTGTTATAATTCCGTTTTGCTGTGTCCTAGGTTTATTTCTCTTGTAGTAAGATGTGTTATAGCTGCGGTTCTATAGTTATGAAAAAGCAACAAATTCGTTTCTTACTGTTTTTTCATATTCTATCCTTTTCTGGGGAAACGTTGTTTCTCAATAGGCCTTTAAACGTGGCATACTTCATTTGTTATTATTATAATCGCAATATATAGTGAACTGAGCATTAGAAGAATATAAATGTATTACAGTTCTTCGTGAAACAGAACAGTCGGCCTCTAACTCCCACGTTATTCGAAGGAGCACTGCACATTCACGTAGAAAAACTTTGCTAGCAAAAGAAATTAACTAAATAGTTAGAATAATAAGAGGATGTACTATAAATTGTACCAATGCATTGATTTCCTCATATAAAATCGTTCGCAGAAATTAGACGAACGTATCACACGGATCAACGTTCCCTGCCTATTTCACACGTAAACCACGAAATCACCGCGATCAATCTAATTTATAATCTGATTAGAGTGTTACACTCTCCATTAGCACGATACTCCGGCTGAGTGATTTTAACCGGGCAATTGGTAGCCGGTAAAGGAGCAGGGTAGCCGTGCATCAACGAGGTAAAGCATCCTGAACAGACGAACGTACTGGTACAATGGGCACTCGAATGTTTTTCAAGTGGTACCTAAATGGGTTCGCCACCATCTCGAAGGGAAGAGCCCCGGAGTGCACGACAATTTCGCTAAAATTTGCACGAGGAAGTGAAAACGGTTAAAGAGGCCGTTACAGCCGCGCTCCTGTTCCCCGTTCTTCGTCCTCCTCCACCTCCTCTTTACCGCCCCCCGCCCGTTTTCCACCCTATAGTCATTGTACTACTATTTTGTGCTACGTTCATGGCTCATGGAACTTAAAGAGCGGTGCAATCGCGTAGTTTCTTTTAGCCCCTTCGGGATCGCGTGGAAAAAAACGTGCGGGCGATTAACAGCCCGCTCGGTTCGTTACGACACCCTTTCAACCCCTCTCTCTCTCTGTCGCGCCTCTTCCTAGCTGCCTAACACCCTTTCTAGTTGCTGAAAGGAACAGAACCTCGAGGATCGTGGCGTTCTCTTTGCCACGAGCGCGCGAAACATCTCAAGCTTTGATCTCTGCAGAAACGGAGAAGATGGACATGAAGTGGAACTTGACACTTGCGCAGACTCTTCAGTTCTGATCACTGTGACTGATCTTTTTTTTTTCTTCTTCCTTCTTATTTTTTTGCTGCTTCTTGAAGCTTCGAGGTTGTTCAGAGGATTTTTTCGTGGCGTATTTACTCGACTGATGTTTGAAGTAAATTCATCGGTCGTGCTAATTACCGAATTGTTGGCTGACGTTTCTGCTGGTGAAAAGGTAGTTGCATTTCTTGCGGAAGAAAGTTGAGTGCTTGAAATTTATTTACTTATTTAGGGACGTAGGCTCTTTGGTGTTGGATACGTGAGCGTACGAGATGAATAAATTAGTGTATTAAATTTATAATAAAGTTTGCAAAGGTGAGGAAATATCGTTGTAAGATTTGAGCCGTTTTAGCTTTAATTTTAGTAATCGATTCTTGACAGAATGGTGTTTCAAACAATTTTCGTTTCTTCGTGAAAGAACGCTTTGTGTATAGTGAATGGAAGCGATGGGACACGCTTGGAAAATTAAGTAATTAATTATTACTTGTTAAATTTGTATGATTGCGGAAATAAAAATAGTTTCTTTATATGCGGAAAGAATTTGTAGGTTAATTTTTTCATTTTAAACAAAATATCCAGGTTTTTATAGTCAAATTCTATAGAACAGCGAATTCTGAGTATAAAAATACTATATTCATGCTAAAATTCACCGTTTCTGAGATATTCTTTGATACACGCTCTGTAAAATCAACATTTTGTTTACCTTTAATTATACGAAATAAATAAATAAAGACTTTATCCCGCATATCGGTCAAATAACACGCGGAAATTATTTACAGTTAAGCAGATTATAAAACGTTTCGATTTTCAGCGCTTCGAAATTGTAAATAATTTTTGAAAAG
>NW_017100404.1:828425-843942 GCF_001263275.1 Habropoda laboriosa | reverse complement strand
TAAAATTACCGTTGATAAAATTGAAAATATTTCCTATATTTTTAGTTACACGTACATTCAAATTACTCGCAAATAAGCATATAAACGACAATATTGACTTAACGATAAGCCGATTTAAATAATTGAAGCTCTGCACTTTAGTCTTCGAAACTTCAAACAAGCTATTGAACTCTTCGCAAAATTTACTACAAAGTTGAATACATTCGTATCGCCTAAAACCAATACACACTCCACAAAATTATTCTCTCTTTGACCAAGTTAATTCCAATAGTATTCGAATTTAACGTAATCCAATTGATCGTCACCAACCAAAATTACAAAATGATCTTTCAGTGTACACAATAAATAACGGTAAAAACATAACAGTCCTAGAAGAAAATAATTCAGCGGATCATTTTATCGTGGAGAAAATATTCGCAGATTGCTGTAGCATAAACCCGCGATGTCTGGTAAACTTAGCGGGGCGTAATTGAGATTTTTCACGTCGAGAAGAACGTCGATCGAGAAAAATAAAGGGAAGTAGCCGGTTAACGAGATGGAAATAGCCATCTTGAAAGTAGATGCGCGATAATAGGATTACAAGCGGCCAAAATTGCGGATATCTACTCGACGTGTCGTGAAAATTACGCCTGTGCGAGATCATGATGAGTTTGAAGAGGCTAATAACAATAACAAGTTTGCCGATGCTGCCGGGTTACCAGGAGGATAGTTTGGGTTGCCATGGCATCGTAGATAAGCTAGATTTACGCGGCGAATACAGAAGTTCGTCGTCAGATTACGATCGAACTGTCTATACCGGCAATTGCTTCGTAATCTCTAAGTTCGAACTCGACCAGGGTGGACTAAAATAGATACCCACTGAGAGCACTGAAATAACTACTTTCGTTGGAGTATTATAGGGATATCGGTAATGCAATTAGGATGTTTCTTTTTTTATTCTTGTACGAAGAGTTCGGAGGAAAATTATGAGTGCCTACTTGTTACGAATAAAACGAATTTTAAGCATTGCTCACTTATGCCGATTCTTTAGACATTATTGAATTAATACTTACTTTACAGTCGTACTTGAAGAATTCATTAGCATAGTACGGAAATATTTTACAATGTACATTTTTCTTTCTTTCAATTTCTAAATACAAGACTGAATTTAAAATGAGAAGTATGTTCATACGTATTCAAATATTATAATAGCTAGACAAATGGATACTCGTCGATTATTTATTTATTTATTTGATTGTTAATCAACGGGATTAAGAACCCTTTAGCATACAGGCGTTGAAATTCACACATAGCAGTAGTACAAATTAAAGAAGATCAAAGAAGAGAAAAAAGGAGAAATAAATGAAATAAAATAAAATAACAGAATAACGCGCGAGACAAAGAGTAAATTAAGGATTATTTACAGCGGTTAGAACAGAGTGCTGAAACGATGGATAAGAAATCCCGGAAAAATTAAGATTATTGCAAAATTTGTTCGCGTTGGTGCATAAACGATTTAAGGAGTTAAATTTCCCATAAAGAGTACGGTGAGTCTTTGTGTAGAATATGGTATGTACTCTTGGGTGAGAGATGGGGACGTGGAATTGTAATTCTGATAGAATGTTGTTTCATGCGCTAGTTTTCTGATTGATTGTACATTTAATTGTTTTCTTACAGATTAAAGTAGTTCTCGAAGTACTTCTTGGCGTTAAAGTCTATTGCAAGTAGGCATAGTAATGGCTTCATAGATTTTTAGTACTGTTAATTATAAACTTTGAACAAATCAATATTATAACACTGAATTCTAATTTTTTCGAGTTATTTCAAGCTAACACAGACATTATACTCAAGCTTCAATATGACACGCAACAATTACCTACGGCGTATCGTCCATAAAAAATGCTCTCTTTCCGTTCGAACAGGCACACATAAAAATTATTCACGCGTCGTAAAAATATCAGGAATATTCGCAATAAATATAATTTATTCTCTTTGTAACACTCCTGTGCACCGATAAATCAAAGCAAGCGAAAAAAAGGGGGGGAAAGGCAGAAAAAACAGTACGATTTTTGGCGTAATACAGCGCAACCTAAACAAATACCAGCTGGCAAACATTTCCTGGCCATCGATGCGTGTTTCACTTCGAATCATTTCAAATATGCGTGCATATACCTACATGTGGCGAGAAATTTAAATTACTTCGAACATGATTCGACACTTGAAACTCTTAAAAGTCTCGAAACTTGAGTCTCTGAAGTTCTCATTAGTCTTGAAAGTTTTAACAGGACTTGAAAGCTTGGTGAGTATTCGGTATCTTGCAAACATTTTGAATGACTTTGTTCAAGCAGTGTCATTGACATAAAGTACTAAAGATATGGAATACTCACCAAGCTTTGAAGATCTATCAAAGCTTCCAAAATTTCCGAAACTTTCAAGATCTATCAGAACTTTAAAGACTCGAGGGACCTAACAAGACTCGAGATTCAAGACTTACCAGGACTTCTAAATCTACGAAGGCTAAAAATTTGCAAAACTTTTCAAATCTGTCGAGACTTTCAAAGCCTCCAAAACTTTCAAGACCTATCGATAACGTAGAGTGTCAAGATTCAAGACTTACCAAGAGTTTCAAGAGTTTTCAGTATCGAATTACGTTCGAATCACTTCGCTTCGAATCACTTTTTAAGACATACCGATACAGTAAAGTCCCGAGATTCAAGACTGACCGACACTTTCAAGAGTCTCAAGCATCGAATCTAATCACTTTCAAGAATTTCAACCGTCACTCCGTTAAAAAACCTCGAATTCCTCGGAGAAATTGAGATCGAAACGTCCATCTCTAGGTACTCACGCGACCTGCAGTCACTTGCTGACTCTCAGTAAGCCCGCGCGACATTTGAATAATCATTCCAGGAATTGACATCAGTTGACTCTGGTTAACGAACACCTTTGTTAATACGGGAGTGAATAGTATCAGCGTGGACGTTCGTAGTAATATTTTAACGGGGCGTTATCGTACAACGTACAGGTTCGTCCGTTACCCCGGGCTGTCACGCGGCGGGAATGACGTTCACCGATATGAGTACCTTCATTCTCGAAATGGCTTTGTCGGATAACCGAGCTTACGCGGCCAGTGTGCAGGCTGAAACTACGGATAGAACGACTACCGAATGCCGGTATTATCGGCGCGTTTTCCAAATTGTAAAACGCGCCTGTGCACGGCCATTTGCCCCGCGCGAAATCCTTAAATGCAATATGGAGATACGGGGATGAAGATCGTTAACAATGGAAATCCGGTAACTGCGTTCCAACGAGTGCAACTATATTCGTTTTAACAGTCACCAGCCTTATGTAACCTGGATTTTTGTTTGGAGAAAATGTTTCTAGCGTTAAGATTCGTACCTATTTAACAGCATCGGACCAACATCGATACATTCATGGTGCTATACTTTTTACCTTAGGGTACCTGTTCCATTGAGAGTAAAACTATCAGGAGTTTCTCTCGAGAGTGAAATGTATTAGTGCACACGGTACTGAGAGTGCTGGTGGAGAGCTGGACACATAAATTGAGAGTACTCCTGAGAGCAACTATCGTTAAAAATTCTTAGATGGACGTGTATCCTTGGAGCCAAAATAACGTAACTCCGTTTCTGTCCAAATTTTGTTACATTAGGTCATCCCATAAGTTTGTGCCGGAATTCGAGGAAATTCTAGAGCAACGACTTAACAGTCTTACCAAAAATATAGGAAAAAGCTGTGGAATGAGAAGGCGCTTATGTTTTTGTTTATCAAATTTAAAGGGTCGTTGGAAATACTGATTTAAATTATGAAATTCGACACGAACTTATGGGATGACCTAATACGTTGTGAAACATCTAAACCGGGCCACCTGAATAACTCCCCTATTTTTGGTGATGGAAAATAATGCATCAAACCTATCTTGCTTGGTTTCAAGGAGGACAGAATTTGATATCAGTAATTTTTTTGTAGATTGAGGTATAGAAGAGATGCAAAGGTCAATTTCGTTCTTTTTTAAATAGAATTATGTTTTTTTTTTTTTTTTACTTATTTTTCTAATAAAGCGTCTTTGGCCTATGGTCTATAAGATGGAAAATAAGTCGTTTCAGGTGTTTCGAGGGATTCGTAGTTTGGATAAAGAGGATCTTTCTCTGGAGGAAATTTCTCTCCTATACTCATAAGTAAAAAATTAGATTGATAGATTGTAAATATTATTTGTAGTATGATAGAAGATAGGTTGGTATTCTTTAGGAAAAAAGTCAGAAGTTATGTCGTACTGAGAGCCGATCTCTCGGTATTGTAAATCGAGAGTTTGTTTAAGCTTTGAGTGCTATACGGGACTGCGTGAAGGCACTTGAGACATAGACCAGACGGCGGGTCATAAAAATGGGAAAATGCCCATCGCCGGCGAAAACTATGCCTGCAGTCAGTCACAGCCGAAACATAGTACGATACACACCCTCTCCTTTAACCGTAGTTTTATATATCCTCGACCGCTCCGCCTTTTTGCTAAGCTTAAGATTCCTACAAGTTATAACTTAAAAATGAACAGCAATCATTTAAAAAATGTTTCACTTAGAACATTATTAACTACTTTCCTCATGCAGCCAATAGTTATCAGCAAAATTTCATTGATCACTTTCTCGTACAAAGAAATTGTATACTTTAATATTAGATAACTCACTGTATTCATAAAATTCCATAGACAATGCTTTTTCCATATGAAAAAGTGAAGAGCAAAATTTCATTGATCACTTTCTCGTACAAAGAAATTGTATACTTTAATATTAGATAACTCATTGTATTCATAAAATTCCATAGACAATGCTTTTTCCATATGAAAAAGTGAAAACTTCAATTGAACAGAAATTTGACATTTCATCGAGAGCAATGCACAACGATCTTCACCCACGAAAAATGGTACTACCAAAGATTCCAACATTAATCTACACCACAAACAGTAACATAAATCAAACACTTAAAAATCACCGTGCATTAACGAGAAGAGAGAAATACTTGACAAAAAGCAAGAAAAGTAAGAGAGGGCAATGCACAACGATCTTCACCCACGAAAAATGGTACTACCAAAGATTCCAACATTAATCTACAGCACAAACAGTAACATAAATCAAACACTTAAAAAATCACCGTGCATTAACGAGAAGAGAGAAATACTTGAAAAAAAGCAAGAAAAGTAAGAGAGAAGGTTAAAACGACGCTAATACATGTCGCTTTGTTTCACGTGGTGAAAAGCAGGCGTTCGATGGAGAGCTGCGTTGATATGGCAGAGAGAAGAATACAAAGAAGTATTTCATATGGGAAATCATGTTGCAATACGTTCGAATCGATACGAGGACGGGGCGGTGATTGAAGTGCAACAGCGCAGAGGGTGATTGCCGATGTCAAAGGAAATCGAGGAGTAGCGTTGCTATAGGATCGCTCTGGAGATATTCGGCCTTTCATATTCTATTTATGCGGTACTGTAGTCACCCGATGCCGTTGCAAACCATGTTGCTGGTCGTGGTTTTCAATCCCCCACGACACAGGGACTTTGACAAAGAGCCTTTTCTTTGACCAAGAATACCGTTTGCTCGGTGATTATGCTTCCGCTATGTCTTCTAATTTGCATCACCTTTGACGACGATGTTCCATTCGATCTCGTTAAACGACGAACGAACGTGTCACGTTAACGCTTCGCTTAACCGCAAGAAAAGCCTCAAGAAACGTGTATTTCTTTCACGTGTACGTATATACGTGGATTATTTTTACGCTGGCTCTCGCGGTTTCAGGACACGTCGTACTCGTCAATTCTCCTCACTTTTTGTATTTATTCATTTATTTATTTACACGGGAAAATTTGCCGTCAGATTACACTCATAGAGTTCAAATATTAGAGGTAGTAGGAGAAATACTAACGGACGCAAATTCGAAGTGAGAAATTTACAAGACTGTCAATGTGTGTTGCGAAGGAGTGAGTAGAAACATTGAAGAAATTTAAATGTCCTGCGTGCCGATTCGCAGTTTCACAAATTCGGTGTGTAGGGTCCGTGTTCGAAAGGTTTGATGAGATACAAAAATTGACCAATTGCGATAGCTGGGTACAGCGAATGGTACCATTAATCACCTTAAAAAGAAACGAAATATCGGAAAATATCCTACGAGTTTCGAGAGATATGAGAAAATTTAAAATAAACAAATTTTAATGGAATGAAATTTGTAATTTAAATGAAATTGAAATGCAGTTGTACGATTTCACTGGGATAGGAGAGGTGAAATCGTTTTTGATACAATTTGTCACTGAATTTAAACTATAAAAGCGACGATAGGTGTAAATTGAACGAGAGAATTTTTCGAGAAATTGTTTATTTCTCAGGGATAAGAACCTTCTCGCGTTCTCTGCGCGAAACACCTGTTAATCTTCAGACTACCGTTAATTATTTCGTACGGAGAATTGGTATTAGAATTTTCGATGAAATTATTATCGAAGAAATGAAGGTATCCTTGGTGAGATTAATATTGCAATACTTGGTAGACGAGGAGGCAAATTTATTATTTACGTACCGTCGCTTGTAACAAGAAGTGTCATTTGCAAAATGAATTCGGTCACAAAGCAGCTAGAATCCATTATTCAATATTAAAACAGAGATGAAAGTATTGATAACGCTGTGTATCAAATTACTTTTTGATACTAATGTATTTTGAGAATAAAATGCATCGTTGGAAGAGAAGAGGTTGCGATTAAAAAATGGGCTTTAACAACGATAAAAACACTTCCTCGCTGAAAATTCAAAGGTGACAAGGACCGTCGTTAATTAATTAAGAAGAGTATAATACGAATTGGATTGGATCAGCGATAGGTTTCAATTACGAAGTTTAATCATCTCGATGAAGTAGATATTACATTTGCCAGTAAGGAATATTTCGATTCGCCGATCGCCAAAGTGACACCAATATAATTGAAAATTATTCTCAGAATTATCTATGTCGCACGTTGTCCAATATGTCAAGCACATCTGACAATTACCATCCCCATTTTTCCATTACGATTCCCAGTCAACAATGATCGATCACGGTTCGCAAAGAATCATCGTTGCCGCGCATAAAATCAATCAATGTCGTTGTTTAACTTACATCAGCACCCGAGAGTTTCAATTAGTTGGCCGTTCTGTTCGATACGATTGATTCCACTTATTGTCTAACGCGTGATCGATTTCTGTAGGAAGAAAAAGGCAACCATCGGAGAATGGAATATCGAGGTCAGACTGTAATTATTATCTGTGAGAAAGTGTAAATGTTACATGTTAACACAGATGTTATCGATGTGCAGGTATTTTCAATTGTTTATTGAATTATCGATAGCTTGTCTATATCCTCCTTTTTCGTTTAAAGGAAATACATCAACTTTTTAACTAGATTGCAAAGCATACGAACTTTTTTCTAACAATTAATTTAACGTCACGATTGAATCTAAGCGTGACACGTATTGTCAATTGTAATTTCAAAATTACTAAGTTTTCATTGACACAGTTCATGGAACCGTAAGGGAACGCTATTTTTGAGTTGAGGATTTCTGTTTATTTTTGGCACGTGTCAAAACACAATATCATGGCAAGGGAAGTTAGACTTGTTTATTTACAATTTTTAGAAATTCCTGCTTCCTTGGTGGTAAAGCAAGTGTTTACAAAGGGTATATTTAATGTTTGAGTTCAGGATTCTTGTGTATTGCTTGCATGTGTCGAAGTAGATCATGGCGAGGGAAGTTAGAATTGAAACTTAAAGGACCATCTTCTTCCCTTTCAAGTAATAACATACTAAGCGTGCACAGGCGACACTCATGACTCATTAGACAAGGCCGCAGGGGGGTGTTTTCGGACACCCGGGGCTTAGCGAACCCCCGGCATCCTGAGCTTCAAACCCTTTTCCCCATCATCTCCTTATTCCATCCCATCCAATACCGTTCCTTATTTTTCCTTTCGCCTGTAACAGGGTCTGAGCATAGTACTTGCGTGTACTGGTGAGTCCGCCTTCCCGTGGTTCCCCGTGGATACGGTGGCAGTCGACGTCGGGGTATTTGCTCGGTTTGACTGGCAACGTAACGAAAGGGCCCATCCGCTGAAAACGCTCAGCGGCGTGGCTGGATTTTTCCATCGCCCGTCTCGGGGCTGTGGCTGGCTGATGCGTAGATTCTCAACTCTACAAGCAAAGTTGACGACGTAACAGTTAAAAAGGGAACGCGAAGACGAAAACTAAGCGCGATGGAGATCCAAAGCGAAGGAAAGCGGTTGTTAATACTCGAAGCTTTAAGAAGCAATGGATGATACGACGAGAGCGCGAACCCTTAAGTCAGCCCTTGAACCTGCAGCGAGATCTCCGCTCCAGCAGCTTCACGGAAGCACGGACTCTCTGTTCACCTGTCCCTCGAGACAGTTTCGCGAAATCGGATGCTCTCGTAGCAGGGCAGCGAACCGGAGATCCTTTCCTTCGGGGCTCTTCCTGTCTCAGCCTCTACCGAACGTATCCTCTACTCTTCCAGAATTTCGGGTTCGTTTCGTTTACGATCAAGTTACGGGGTCGTTTCACGTATGAGCGGCACGTATGTACCAGCTCGACATGATGCTTTCAGTTTTCCTCATTTTTTCCCTTTTTTCTTCTTATTATCCAATGGTTCGAACACCGCATGATCCATCTTTCGCGAGCAACTGGACATTTTAAAGCGTTTCACCTGGCTCTACGGTATTGTAAACGCAAAGATATCGATGTTATGTACTTGTTGCGTCCTGCACTTATCCGGACACGCGGTACGTAGTTACGAACCGAGAAAATCGTTTCGCTGATGATTGCTTTTTTCTTACGGTGGTTATTTTATAGTGACGATATTTCACCGACGAAATTTTGTACCGATAAGAGAATATCTATATTTACAAATAATTTAAATTCTTCTACGAAATTTTGTGAAAATTAGAAAACTAAAATTTTTTTAGTTTTAAATTTACTGAAAACTGTTATTGCTGATAAAGTGTGGTGAATAATCGATAAATTATTCTACCTTAGTGACTTTAGTTAGTGGAGAGTAAACGAAGTCTATTTCACTTGAGATTCTTTAAGATAATTTCCTGTTTTTATTGAGAAATTTTCGAAGCAAATATTGAATCGTCACTTGGGATATATTGCAAATTTTATTCGCAAAACAGTGTCATTGGTAATTCTAAAATAGCCCTCTAATCGTTGATTTAAAGTATTGAACCCTTTGCAATCGAGTGGCGACTGTGAAGCGACGTTAAATAATTCATCGTGATCCTCTTAGAGCTGACATTTCCTGATCTATCAGACCTATAATAGATCTATAGGAAGAATCAACCTGAAGAATACATAAAACATTGATATAAAATAGCATAGTTTATTACGTTAGTTTTGAAAAATTTCAAAGATCCGATTTGCAACCTTTCCTTTAGCAAAAGGACCTTCGAGTGCAAAGGGTTGTTCGTCGCAACGAAAACATTTGTCACATTTAATCAGCAAGTAGTTAAAGTTCGTTCCACTCAAACACGAAAATACACATCTCTCTCGCTTCACGAATTTGTCCTTGCGCTGCAACAATTGGTGCAACCATCTTTTCAGCGTTCCTCGGAATCACGCGGTGTTACTCGACATTAATATTCATCGTTGCGTTTCACGCATCGGTTACGCGCGGGACTACAAAGTTTGAGTATGTCAATCATATTCCGAGGGGTGAGAGTACAAATCTTCGTACGTGACAGGTAACCAAAGATACACCGACGTTCACGCATTAATAATCCGAACGTGAGCCAAGATCGCGTGATTTGTGACGGCGACAGATAATCAGCCAGAATCCCCCGATCTACGCACGTTTGCTACGAAGCTCCGACACTGGTCGGCTCGAGGATAAATATTTTTGCTGAACAGCTGTGAAACAGTGATAACGAATGTTGAGATATTTGCAGGGTTTTAACGTTCATTTTCTAAGTTGAAGAGCACTTGAAGTTTTATTCAGAGTTCAATGTACGGTATAAGAGGTTTCGGGCAATGTTTAACCACTTGCCTTGCGATTTTTTAGTGCCTGAATATGTTAACTTTGGCTATTCGCTGTTCCAATGTGTATTTGGTAATCGTCATTCTGAAATTAGAGCAAAAATACAAATTTAATAGGCGTAGAATTATTTTTTTCAGAATTTCACCATAATCTGCACCACGAGTGTGACTCGTTATTATAAGGCAAGGGGAGAAAGTGTAACGATTTAAAAATATTATTTCATACTGTGCTTAGGTAATATAAACATTGCCAATACAGCTTCAGGCAAATCATTGACATATTAGTTTGCATTAAGTTTGGGTTAAATTCCTTTTACAGTCGTTGAACATTTATTAGGAACGCAGAAATTACTTTAGGAAAAATTGCAAGGTAAAAGAAATCAAAACCATGGAAAAAGACGAAAAATAAAAGAATTCTCTTTTCAAAGTCCATCATTTATTGCCGATGGAATTTTGGAGACTTAGTATTGCCAAATTATACATTTTCCAGTGTCAGATATAATTTATTAAGCTCAATTCGGTATGAAATCGAACAATTCTTGTTACTCACTTCATTTTCTAATAATTTGCTAACTTTCTTAAATAAATTTCTCAAATTCTCCATCAAATTTCCAAAATTTCTTCTCTTTCCAAGTATCACGTACCAATTCAACCCCAAATCATTGCACCAAACCTCGATTCTCTTCTATCTCACGATTTAGAAATGACCAGACGTTTCTCTATAGCTCTCCCTCAAATCGTCCTTCTAATCTACACGCGAAAATTCATTCTAAACGTAATAGCCCGTAATACAACGAAAAGGACAACCCAATCCGATGCTCGATGTCCAGCAGCTAATGCGGAATTTCTGGAGGTGGGTGATACGGTGGGAATTACGTCACTGGTATCCACCTGGTTTATTAACATCCACCCTTAGCTTCCTATGTCCACGAGTATATTAACTGGCACGACCCCGCAACGAGGTTTACCGGCCACTCGTGTGGGTGCACGCAAGAACACGTGTGCGTGTCTCTGGACGTGTGTACGTACACGTGAATCGCGCCTGTCCTGTACGCTTACAATAGCAACACCTCGTGCCAGCGACTGGATAGTCCAACGAGCTTGAATAACTCAATCTGACCCTCGAGATAACGAGTTTTTCCCTCTACGACCATTAAACCTCTTTTGTGGATACGTTTCATAAACGTGCAGCAAAACGTTTCGCTCGTTTTTTCCCCCAACATTATGATTCTTCCTGATAAGAAGGAATTCCTGATCTGTATAGGTGTGGGTATAGTCGGTGGAAGAAATATAGCGAGGTTGTAAATTGAAGCATGTAACAGTTAGAATTCAAATGTTTGTAAGAATGTCATTTCGATGTGGTCGATATTTTCGAATTTTAAACTCAATAAGGAAATTTTTAAAAATTACCACTTTGGGTGTTAAAAGAAATAGTAGAAATGTTCATTTGTTTCGTTAATAAGGAAGCGGTCAGATTATGGAAAGAAGATAAAGAATTTCTTTCTGTCCTGAAATGGGACAAGGTGTATCTTTGAAACGATTAGAGATGGAAGGAATTATCATGGGACAGCATTGAATGGTGTCAAGTGGTGCATATTCTGGAATTAAGTTTACGCATTTCCTTGCATCGGTGCACCAGAAAAGTGCACAAACTTAATTCCAGAATACGCACCACTCGACACCATTTAATTTTTTCCATCTCTAGCCATTTTGAAGATACAGCTTGTCCCAGTTGCGCGGGACACCCTGTATACTCGTTACTAAATTTTTGCTCTGCAAGGAAAGTTCGCAATCTTAAAAAACCAACAATTATACGTCCTTCCTAATCCATTTAAAAACCACAAATTAAATTGAAAGAAAACTACGAAGAAACCTTAAAGTAGTATACGAATAGAACGAAGCTAGAGTAAAAATTCGAAAAAATCATCGATCACCGGAAGATCTAAGAAAAATATTCATAAATTACCTTCTTTTTTTTTTTACAAACTAGACAAGAATATATCCTCAGACATACCGAACGACTGACTCGTTCTCGCTAGATTATCCCGCGATCTAAATTTATCCGCAATCTAAACGTTCTGTGAAATGGAATCCTCGCTATTCCCCTCGGAATTTATCACCGTTTCGCGATGTTTACGCGATACGACGTTCTCGCGACGCGGATTCCACGCGCGGGGTCGTGAATTTCTGGCTCGCGACCGGCCAGAAATCGTCCGGCTATAACGAAATCGACGAATCGATCTCGGCGGGTTCGTTCGTTCGTTTCGTATATTGCCCCGCTCTCGGGCGCGAGAAAGCGGCGCGTGATGCATCATAGATTTTCATCGAAAGAGATAGTTTGACCGTCCGTAAACGTGAAAATCAACGGTCCGAGGGCAAGAGGCGAAATGAGTTTCCGCAGGCGGGCGGCGAAAAACGGTTAATGACGCTAGGCAATCCGGCGGAACAACGTTAGTGGGACCATCGGAAAAAAACTCCATCTACCAAACCTTCCGTATTTAATAATGGTGTACATCATCCTCGCGGCTGAAGGTGATGAATGTACCCGAAAGCGACGCGCACACTAGTGGTGAGATTAAGCGACGCCTTCCTAAAGAATTTCCTATTAAAATTTTTTTCACCGGCTAGACTGTTCGCGTGTGCGTGTGTGTTACACCACGTTTCGCGTAGCGCTAAATAGATACGAAAGAATTTGGGGATCAATTAGGAACGAACGAACGAACCGGTTCCAACCGACGTTTGATTTTGTTAAAAATAAACGCTGAATTTGACAAAAAAAGAAATTGTTTTATCAATTTACTCACACCCTTGTTGGTGAAACTTTAACATCTTTATAAAATCGTTTAACGCAGTTCACTTGACGTAGTTAATTATTGGTTAATTTAACTTCTTGGAATATTATACTGCTTGACATAGAAACATTTCTGAAAAAATAATTAGTCAAAGGTTGACGTTCATATTTAGCATTTAGGAGTGATATTGTTTCAATTGTCGTTAAAAAATTTTGAGACGTACAATAGCGTGTCATTCATGCTTTATAGTTGTTTCATCAATTCGCTAGTTGGTAAAATTTGAACACCTTTATGAAATTGTTTAGCGAAGTTCACTTTAAGTAGTTAATTATTATTGTTAAAACAGGTGTTTAATTTCACTTCTTAGAATATTATGTTCCTTGGCAAAGTAACATTTCTGAGAGAAAACTTAGCAAAATTCGTGTTTTGTTTTTAGAGGTGGTTTTTGCTTCGCCTGTCTGTAAGAAAAACTTTAGACGTGGAAGTAGCATGTCAACAAATGTTTTGTTAGAACGACCGATCCGGTCCAAATGACCCACTGACAACTTTTCAAACAAAGTGAATGTTTGGTACTGGTAAATATCGCTTGGAACTCTTCGACTTTGTTTTCTGCGTGTGCTCTTCTGTTTGCATCGATATGTGTCTGATTTTTCCATCACGTTTTAATTACACAAAAATTCACTTTTGCAAAGTCGCTAATGGGTGAACTTTGACCCGACCGGTCAATAAAAAAATTAATACACTGTCTTTTTAATAATTGTAACAGCTTCTTATCTTTCTGTATTAATTAACCTCCTTCGTTAAGTTCCTTTTATTGCTTATTATCTGTCCAGTTGAAATATTGATTTTCGGTAAATAATTACTTAGAAGTACTCAGAAATATTGTGAATTAATTTGAACGCTGATAATAAGAAAGTAACGATTAAACGGTGAAACTGAGGCTTTTATATTCGACGAAATTACGACAAGATTTCGTTAAACATGTGCACGTACTTGGAAAGTGGCCCGATATCGGTAACTACTTTCCGCAAGAGATGGATGGGTTAAACCACTCTAGTACACCTCCGAATTCTCTCGCCTATCACTTTGGAAATCTCCGTCGTTACGTGTCTCGGCCAACTGAAACGGTTATGGCTCTCCGGGCAAAGAGCAGCATGATTATATAATACGACGGCATGGAACTCCTGACAAATCTTGGAATCGAATAGCTGCCTTATAGTTGTAACCACAAATAGAATTGATTCACCGTGATTTCACTAGGGCACGTTCCCAGGAAGCGACCGAGAATTCTCCTCCTTCCGTGGAACTTCACGGCCGTAACTACGAAAACGTGATGTATTATTTGCGAGGAGTTTATGCGCCTGTTAGCCAATGGCTGCGTATAGTTTCTGGAAGCGATACAGCGAGATCGTAAATTAACCCTTTCGTTGTAGCAGGTTTCAGTATCTACGTAACGCGCGTCTCAGCCGATAGGCGCTCAATCGTGGCCGAGAAATATTTTATTTTGGCATTCTTCAATTTTTAAAAATTTAGAAATAAAAATTTTCTATTTCTTTTATTAAATTAATGTGCAAGAGCGCGAAGAACGAAAGTTAAGGGTGAGATTAAGGCGAAAGTGTGCCAAACAGCGCAGCGTGAGAAAATTTTCAAAGCGCCAATAGTGGAAGGGTCAAACTTTTATATTTTACACGATGCATGTGCCATTTATGAAAGTATATATCTACCTACTTGTCCTTATAGAAATCCAGAAAATTTTCATTTTTAATCTAATAGTGAAATTTTGTGCAATCATGAAATGAATTATTTTGATTACAGGAAAAATCATTGAAATGGTAATTTCTTCTTTTCTTTTTTTTTTTTTTTTTTTGATACACTAAATGTTTAGAAAACCTGGAATTAAACTTGAAAGACTGAACCATCTTTCTTGTATTCGTCGTTTCGTGAAATTTGTATAATTAAACGAACGTGCAAGGAATTAACAAAGAAGGTCGTAATTATTTTCGTTACATGTGGCTGTACCATTTGAAACATATATCGCGATGGTTGATTCTGTGAACCGTGGAATAACGAGGAGAAAGCAGAATGTTAAAGACAATAAAGTGGTCCGATGCAATTTTTCGCTTAGTGCAGTTTTACATTTGCTGAAAACCACTTTGAACCCGCAACGCACAAAGAATTCTCTTTCGTACTAAATGAGTGAAATTCTTTTTCCGTGAAAATAAATTCAGAACTGTTGCATGGATTCGATGGCAGAATTGAAACGTGGGGAGGGAAAATTGAAGTAACAGAACGATGGGAAAAAGACATGAAAATAAGCATCGTTTTTAAGCTTCAATAATGGAAGTGTGTTGAGAAATTTCCGGGAAATTAAGGAGAAATGCGCATTCGTGTCGCCCGATTTCGTCTACCGAGTGGAAATGCATAGAGAGCAAACAATTTCGAAGGATATTTTTCGAAAATTGTATAAATTGGCCGGATGGAAAAGGTAAAAAAGAAAAGATAAAGTGAGATTTAAAACCGCTTCGTCGACACGATGTGAAAAAATCATCGATAAAACCCGATGCGTCGCGGCAAAAGTAATGGGTTGATAAAAATTTCAATAAACGACGTATATGCCGATAGTTATCTAACATGATTTATGGTAAATTTTTTTTTTTCGCGATGGAATATCACGTGTAACT
>NW_017100404.1:822389-828347 GCF_001263275.1 Habropoda laboriosa | reverse complement strand
ATTCCAGTTTTTCCGGGGTTAATTTTGATTAAAATTTGATATTATTTTGATTTATTGATTACGGCGCGAAGCTGGACAACCTCAGAAATTAGTAAGTAACAAGTTTCTTTGAAAAAAGAGAAACGAGAAAAGTAACGGAAGAGAACTAGACCAAAGAAAAGGTGCAACAGTGAATTTAAAGTGTAATAAGGATAGGGAGGAGATAGATAAATAGGTATAAGATCGTATTTTAGAAAGATAAAGAAATCAAGATAATTAATATAATATAATAGAAGTTAAGACTAGCAAGGTAAGATAGATGTAAAATATTGTAAATAGAAAAGATGTAGCTGGAAGTGATCCTAAGCCGAAAAGCAAGCATTATAATAAAAAGAACAAACAAGTCTCTTTCATGTTAAAGAAACAAGTTGTCACTTTAAATCCAGCTTTAATATTGTTCACCATATGCATTACGTATGGCATATTTTTTGAACATTTAGAAATTAAATATTTATGAAAGACAGACATTTTCTATATGAAATAAAAGACAGTTAAAAACACTGTAATGTTCTTATACAAAAAAACCTGTTTCGAAGTGGTTACATTTCTTTATAGTTACAAAAATATCACCCTAATTTTAAACTAATTTGATACGAGATTCCTCCAGTGCGAAACGTTCACGAAACGAAGAATTTTAAGTGTTCCATCTTGAACAAGCGATCAATCGAAGATCGTCTAAGACTAAACTTACTCTTAAACAATCGTTTACCGCGTTGTTTATTCAAAACTACCGTGAACCTTGCATTCATCGCGTAACACAGCGTCACTTTCCAACGAGTAAAACCAGGCAAAAGGGGGAATTTCACCGAAATCTTTAAACATTCTAAGAGGATCGCCACGGAGCAGCCGTACGTCTATCGAAACGGGGCCGAGAATTTATTGTAATCCGTCTGGCGTTGAGTATTCTAGGAAAATTCTCGAAGTTCAAACGGGCTCCAGAGTATTCGAGAGCTCGAAGGGGAGTTCGGGAGGCGTGTAACTCCGCGGCGAACTCGGCCTTTCCCTTCACGGCGCCGAACTTCCAGCACGGCCGCGATATTGTTAGAACTTTCTTGCAAAGTATGCCGCAACGAGCCAGCCCTCCGCCGCTACGGAACGCGGTATGTTTGCACCCTGTATATCGGAAAAGCCGCGAGCGCCTCTTTAATTGGACGCGGTCAACCATAATTGGAGAACGGTGCAACGAGAGGAGAAAAAGGCGTCGGATATTCTCCTCCTTGCAACTCTATCGATCCTGTGACCTTCGGTCGGGGTGATTTTCTTTGTGGGAGGTTTTAGAGGGGAAGAAGAATCAGTTTTATTAGCGTGTTGCACGAGGCGTTGTAATATTCTCTGCTCTCTGCTGTTAGGTATACTCGGATTTTCAAAAAAGTTCATTCGTTTGTAGTAGAAAGTGTTTGAAGAATATTGAGGTAATTGCTGATTTTTTAATTTATATATTGTCAAAGTAAACTATAGAAATATGAAATATGCAGGACGAAGGTTGCAAAAAAGAAAGTGAGATTTGACAGTGGCATAAATTAAGCCCCATTGTGAAAGCTCCCGATTAAGCGCGAGAACCACCGATTCGTTGGCCATTTTTAATTTGTAGGCATTTTGGGACGGTTTATGGCTTGGCCTGCGCCTCTTGCCGAGTGACAAACACCAGATCCATCGGTTCGGCCCATCGATATCTTTGCCATTCGACGGTTGTAGGCATTTTGGGACGGTTTATGGCTTGGCCTGCGCCTCTTGGCGAGTGACAAACACCAGATCCATCGGTTCGGCCCATCGATATCTTTGCCATTCGACGGGAGTCGGTTCTTAGCTTCGGTAATAGACGGGCGCCGAAGAGTCCGAAATAAACTACTTTGCACGACATCCTGATTTGAGTAAAGTTCATTAGACCACCTCCTACGAATTAGGAAAACCCTGAAATAGCGTGCGTGTATGGTGGGAGAGAAAGAAGGCGAGAGAAGAATTTTTTGCAGTGTTAAAGTTATCAGAGCGTTGGAGTTAGAGTCAGGAGGGTAGATAAAGTTGGAATGCTGGAGATGGATTATTGTAGATAGAGTCATCAGAGTATTAAAGATGGAGTATTGTAGACAAAGTCAATGTTGCAGACAGAGTCGAGTGGCAGATAGAGTAGGAGTCTTGTAAGAGTCGTCAAAGTATTGGAGGTGGAGTGTTGTAAATTGAATCAGTGTTGTAGATAGAGTTAGACAGAGCAGGAGTGTTGTAACAATCGCCAGAGTGTTAGAGATAGAGGTAGAGTAGTAAATAGAGTAGGAGTTTCATAAGAGTCGTCAGAGTGCTGGAGAAGGAGTGTTGGAGATAGAGTAGGAGTGGCAGATAGTGTCGTCAGAACGTTGGAGAACATTATTGGTCACAGAGTATTGCAAGTTCTCTGCGAGATTCACTTCTTTTCTCTTAATCACCAGTTCCTCTAGAATACCAAACTTAAAACTGCCCTCAACAGTAAATTTTTTGACCATTTTTCGCACAAAATAAATAATTCTAATTTAATTTTTTTTTTTTTTTACTTGTGGCTTCGAGGAACCCCCTCAAGAATCCCTCAGTTAACGTTTCCAATTGTAAAACAATACAGATAAAAACATGTGTAATTGATTAACTCCGTAATTGAAGGGGACGAAAAATTTCGCCGCTAATTTGCAGATTAGATCCGGTTAGGGGATAGCTAGGGTGTGGTTAGAGAGTTTACCGGATGTTTAGGTCTAATCAGGATGGATATGGCGAGGTGATAATGAGGGGTCGCCACCCTTGGGTGCCACGTGGGACCGAATGAAGACAAATAGCCGAGCTCTACATTCGCAGGCCTGCATAGCACGCTCATCGGTGTTGATGGTCGTTGTTATATTCGATGTCAAGCCCTTGCCATCCCTCATTATACGTGTCACAAGAACGAATGTTGAAAATGAGCTTATCAGAACTGCCGTTTCACAAATGAGGCCATTTCGATTCTCTCCTGTGCTTCTCTGCTGTGAACTTTAAATCCTCGATAAATGAAAAATATTGTACAAAATGTGTTTACTTTTATTTTTAGTTTCATGGAGGATTTACAAAGTTGTTTTTAACGTAATTAAGAATGTTTATGATGTTCGAAATACTGTTTCTGTGTTTGCGACGAGTATATGGGTACATGTTGGAAGACGAACGCTTGAATATTACACAGTGCGGTGAATTCAACGAGTTTTAGAGATACAAAGTTCAAAGTTTGAAGGCTACATAGGGCAACAGGATTTAAATTGGGGGATGCAAAGTTTGGATTGTAAAGTAACATACGAATTTGAAAACTACAAATACACCGGAATTCCTATTGCTTCCTGGAAGATTATCTATTGGGATTATGAATGTAGAGATATACGAAAAGGCAGGATTGTTTTATCAATCTCTCTTTCATTATACAAAAAGTTAATTTTCCATATCTAATAAAGCAGTTTCGAATTATTTTATATTATCAGTCATAAAATTCGCATAAGAATCGTAACAAGATTATTTACTGTATTTAGCAAAATCAACATGACTTCGCTATTATTTTCGAGAAAAAAGGAGGAATAACAGTGTCATTTTTTCTTCACGATTCTATGTGAGAAATGTTTCTTTCTGACATCACTTTGTAAAATCAATAACGTAAGTAGTTATCTGGAAATATATTCGGCAAATAATATTGCAAATCTATTCGATTAGCTTACAATCGAAATCCACAGGTTGTTGTATACGACGTACGAAGAATAAAAGCTCGAGGAATTAAGGTCAATGATGATCCTGACAAGGACGCGTGTAGTAGGAGGGGCCGAAAGTAAGGGCGTGTCGAGGCTTTTGTTTTTGTTCCCGGTAAAAACTCACGGTAAACCCCAATAGTGGAGCTCGACATGGAAGAAGGGTGAAATACTTTCCCTTTAATGCTGTAACTTACGCGGCCTTATTCGATAATCCGGTTTTTGGTTTCGTGCGTTGTGGTCGACAGGGAAAGGGTTAAAATTAATTTCCTCGGAAGGAACACACTGGAACAATTTACTCTAATTACTAGTAAGCTCTAATTAGAGTAAAATGTTTCTCCAATGAATCTGAAGCTTCTATTTCACTCTGCACAGAATCCATTAGAATTAAATATTCCATTAAATAAAGACAATATTTTTTATTAAACTCGCTGAGTTTGTCTCAATGTTTGCAAACTGATAGAAAAAGTCTTGAAAACTTATTTAAAAAAGATGTAGAAGAGATCTTATCTCATCACCTTAAAGGTTCTCCAAAACAGTATCATCCAGGACGGAAGCAAGTTTAAATTATTATAAAAGATGCAATTTTATTTCATTATTTTCTTTCACTTTCCGTATTGCGCTATTCCCTCTATTCTATGTCAAAACCGTAAATTACAGCATTACAAATAAATGGAAAACATATTTCCATACTAATAAATAATTAAAAAAAAAATGAAATTGAACGTTTTTGTCACATCAAATTGAGAAAAACGTGAACAGCAAGAGATTAACAACGAAAACAATAAAATTGGTCACGCTACACCTTTCACCCCGTACAATCCCTGAAATACAACTAGAATCGAGCAAAAGCTGCAGCTTAAACCGCTTCGTAGAACCGGCTATGAATAACGAGACATTGTAAGCAATTTCGTAATAAGAATGTCTTCTTGTTCATGCCAGCTCGACGTAGTCGAGCGAGTCAGCAATCGGGGTCTGGACGTTGAACGAACCGTTCATGGTCTAACTAGCGGCTCGCATAAATTTTCACACGGTCGAAGAAATATACCGGCGCCGGTCTGGTTCCAGGTTAATTTTAGGATCTCGCCCGATTTTTCCGTTTCGCGATATGACAGATTTCACGTTCCGTGCCGTTTCCGCACAAAGCAGCCTTAAGTCAAGCTTCCTCGGGGCGTTACAATGAGAACCTGGGAGCCAGCTCCGTTATTCCACCTTAAAGGCCACTCCACTATATCTAGAGAGAACCGTTTCGCCGCTTCGGCAGCCGCACAGTTTCTATATCTGAATTCCAGCTTTGTCGGCGGAGATGCAAAGCCAGGGAACAACGGGCCTGGAATTAAACGAAACGTTTGACAAACTCCGTAGTATTCGCAGCTCAGATGCCGTGCAATGAGTGGCCCGTGATTAATAACCGGCGCGATACGACCGTGGGGCGGGGTTTGTAATGAAAGCTCCGTAACACGTTTGCCAGAGTAAGTCTGCCGCGTGGAATTTTTACCCGCCGCCTTAACCCTTTGAGTGACGGTTCTTCCCTCTGTTGCGATGCTCCGCGATGCTCCTCGGTGGTAATCTGTTGTTCGTTCTCGAGTAACGGATCGAATTGTGGAAAAGGAGGATTCAGCCGTTGGCTTTCTGTAATAAGCGTTTGTTTACCTTTGTTGGTGTGTTAAAAGGGTGGAAAGTGAGTCGGGATATTAGTAGAAGGTTGGTAATCGGTTTCTCTGGGGAGTTTTATGGTATTACGGGGGAAAGTGAAGGATTGAGTAGTACAACGTGCGTTGAAAAGATCTGACAGCTCTGTCAGGGAAAAGGTTTTATAGGAAGAATAAACATAGGCTAGTAAAGATTCTGTTAGAGCAGATTGTATGGTGATCTTTTATAGTATAGATTCGTGTAACCAAATCTATTGTCTTTGATGAAAAAAATATAAAACATACGTACTATCTTTAGGAAAGATGTGAAAGTAAATAGAAATTTCTTGTGTGCATGATTCATTTGTGATGTGTTAGGGATGTGGATACTTGCCAGCTTAATAGATCATTTCCTAATACAGCGTCTTAACGATGTCATTAAGCATCGTTTGAAAATGGAGACTGAGATTTTATTTGCGTATTTATGCAATAGATTGGCGATGCGAAGAATCCTGAGGAATTGTTGCTTCAATTTTTTATTTTTTTTTTTTTTTTTTCAAATAAATTGA
>NW_017100404.1:804921-822161 GCF_001263275.1 Habropoda laboriosa | reverse complement strand
TAATCTCTTCGTTATTTCTTCCTCCGTTTTGTAACAGGAACGAAAATTTTAGTGAAAATTCTAATTCTAATTAAGTGTGTTTAAACATTTTTTTTTAATTATAAGAGAATGATTTTAGAAAATAAATAAATAAATAAATTAAGACATATGGAACACACAAATACGATGTTCCATGTGTGATATTTGTTTACATTTAATTTTCTATGTATCAGACATCATAACATGAATCAGTCGTCAGAAAGAAACAAAGATAGCAGGTAAGAATCTTCTGAAAGATGTGACAATTCTATGAATCTTTTATCACACCTTACACCTAATTTTCGCCTGAATGCCTAATTTTTGAAAGTTTAGAACTAAAGAATTTCTTCGTGATTTTGTTATGGTTGGTTTTCTTCACTACACAACTAATCAAATTTCATCTCATTTCCACTTCGTGAATTATAAATTACGCTATATTCTATGCTGTAAAATTTACAATCTTGACATACACTCGAGATACTATCAGCTGATCCAAACGACATGCCTCGCGCTTTAAATCCACGTTTACGTTGCAGCTCAACAATTGAGCTCGGTCGTCGTCCTTCAATTCAAACAGAACTGGACAGATGCAGAACTTTTCCATTAGCAATCTTCGTCACGTTCACGTCCTTCCCTACTTAATACACGACAATATCGTAGAGTACGTTTCCAGACTTCGTACGAGACATTTTTCTCTCGAATGACGGACAGGCAGAAGAGAAGCAGGGACCATTCTCCCAGAGGATGCTCATCAGGCTGGTTCTCGTGGACACCCAGCACGCTCTCATCCTGAATTACGACACTAAACCGTGCATCGCACGCGAGAGCCCAGCCTTATCGTTAAGGGCAACAACCCTGATTATCATCCCGACGAACCTTCGTTGGGATTACCCCCGCCACAGGGATTTATCGACCTTACTTCCACTCAACCGGTCCCAAAATGGGGTCAACGGGTCGTTTTATTCGTGTTTCTCTCCCTCTCTAGCTTTCTCTCTTCGTCTTGCCGTTTCATCCCCCGTTCATTTCTCCAACCCAGCCAATCCCTTTGACGGATGAACGAGAATTTCTGGACTATTCCGATGGCTTTGTTATTACGAAAATAAACGACGAGCATTTGCATATCCTTTGTTTCCCCCAACGAAGTTTCACGATTCGTCGAATTACGACGACAGAGATGCGAAGGTTCGTTAGATTCCCGCGACACGCATGAAATTGTTTAATTAGCAGGTCCTGCTTTGGTGTAGAGACGGGGTAACCGAGGGGTATGAATTTGTCTTTTGTCTTGCGGCGAGGTTTTGTTATTTTGATTGGTTTAAAAAATGGATGCTTCGTTATCTTGAAAATTAGATAGGATTAGGGAAGTTTGAAATTCCAACTGAGAAACGAAGGTGGTAACTTGGATGGAAACTTTAAATGTGTTTTTCTTGAAATCGCGTTTTTTGAAAGTGAGTACGTTGTAACTGGAGTAAAATTCAATCGCTTTCTATGAAATTTTGCGTACACACATACGTCTCACACAGGATCTTTTCAATATCCTAATTTTTATTTCTGTTGTAAATAAATAGATGACTACGTTTCTGTGCAAAAAGGGAATTTCTTCCTTAAAATGCCGCCATTTCGTTAATTTTCCCTCAAACAAAAAAATCCTACGTCAGCCGATAGACAATTTAGTTTCATTTAATACGCCATCAGGCAAATTTAATTTTAAAAACCTGTTCGTCATAAATAAGTTACACCATCCAGTGCTTTGCTCTCGATTTCATTTTCTTCAATAGAAACACTGAAGAAAATATTCGTGTATATTGTTCATACCTTCCTCTATCACTAGCAATGAAATTTTTCTGAAAAAAGTCCCTACTTGCTTGAAAATAAATTCCCAAAGAATGTGACTTTGTGGCTTTCGGATGTGACGTTATTTTTCTTTACTTTGAGATGCTTCTTCGTCGTCGATTAACAATTTACAAACTGAAAAGTAATATTTTCAAAATTTTGAAAAATGGATCATATCGTGCATAAGGTGTATAATTCTCTTTGATAATTATAGAATTTTTACCGACATCGTTTTACATCTTTAACAACGTTGTTCCCCTAAGTGTTGTGTTAATAACATTCGTCAAAAGGCTCGTGCGACAATAAATATTCCGATTCTTATTTTTTTATCTAAACTATGCCTGGCATGTTCTATTCGAAGAAAGGAGGGGAAAAAACAGAGCAACCATTGAATAGTACGCAAAACAATGAAAAGGGGCGAACACGTAAGGGAAATGATTTACTTAAAGGGATGAAGATGTGGGAATCACGCGAAGTTAGGACAGTACAAGTGGAAGGCGTTTCCATGTAATAAGCGTGTTCTTGTCACTCATGTTGATCGCTCGCATGATAATGTAACTAATATTTTTTTTATCATAAATAGATTATCTCTTGTGTAATGCACGACCTGCGAATTACGTAGATACGGCGAATTTTAAACGGGCTGAAATGTTAGAGGAGAAATAGAAAGAATGAAATTTACGAGAAGATGACAATAACGCTTTGTATTTCGGTGTAAAGAAGACAGTATGAATTTTACTATTTTTCTTTTAATATTGCGCGGAGTTTGTTTAAAAATAATTATCAAGTAAAAACTCAATAGTTTCCAACTGACTGAAGTTCTTCAAGTTAAATGATTCATTTTGTCCATTTTCAGAATCGCTCAGTCCCTTCCATTTTTGTTACTCTTCAAATATAAAATCGAAATTAATTCAAATTGATAATCTGGACGTAAATAACAATTTAACGACTTATTCGTACCTTATAAATCTCGTTTCTAGCACAAAGAAAGCTTACATTACAGTGTAGTACATTACATTGATTACATTGCAAAAGTCTCGTTCATTTCACGTGTTGATGTGCCGTAGGCAAACGAAACAAGTTCCATTATCTCGAGATGTGGGCCACTGGGAAGCCAAAGTGACTAACTCCATGAAACGAAATTTATTAAATTTGTTTTAGTTGTGAAAAATTAAGCACCAAGCATGAGCTTCGATATTCAAATTGGAAGATTATTAAAAAGTGGAGAAAATCATTTTGGCTTCTAAGTGGCTCAATTGTGGAATATTAGAAATGTTTTTGGTGCCAATTTTGTTAGAAATAGATTTCAATTTTGAGTCTGTTGTGTCGAATTAAAACGTGTAATAGAAAGAAGAGTAATTTTAATTTAGTAGTGTTTAGAACTTATTTGATTTCTATTGGTAAGTGAAATTTTCTGAATATTAATATGGCAGTTTATTAAGAGAAATATATCTTAAACTCACAAATTTTCTTCTTCATATGAAGACGCAATCGGCATTTCGAAATATTAACTTTGGGAAAACGAAAATATCCAGGAAAGCATTTCACAAATAACACTTTCAAAGTATCACATAAAAATGATTAAACCTAACATGATTTTCACGATAATGTTCATAAGTATCTTAACAGTTTTTTACAGAGAATAAAGAACTGTATTAAGCAATGTACCCAAAAAAATATACAGTGTCGTAAGAAAAGAAATTTAGAAAATGCAATTGCACCGATGTACAAAAGTGTACAAAGACAATGCAGCAATGTAGAACATTTAAAACCGTTTACTTCTACCGTGCAACCCGAATACACGAAGCATTGCAATAAGTGAAAAATCCCTTCGTGTCTTTAGTAGAGTTTAACAAATTCCAGCAATGACACGCGTTATCTAATTGCCAGTAAAACCTGAAGAAACGTTTCCAAGAAAGTTTCCAGCGACTTATCACCGACTTTCAGAAGACATTGCGACGATGTCGCGTGCACATAGCTTCTACAGATGTACAGTACCAGTCATAACTTTAAGTCGACGAATTGAAATTTAGATCGTACACACGTTGTGCGAGTATTATCTCTTCGCTCGATTCCTTTTTCCTTGGAATAATACATGTACGTGTGATCTTCTTCGTTCTAAAGTGTTGAACGTCAAATGTAAACGATGTGATCGTTTCTTCTTCGTTTAAACATTAGTTTAAGGTTTAAAACGAGATTTCGGATAAGTCATATTTGCTGGATTATTTGAAAAAATTTTCGAATATAATTTGGGAAATATTGAAATCGGTGTTGAGTCGGTGTTTAGTGCTTCTCTCGTCGGTTTAAGCTCGTCTACGCAGCGAAGTAGCATGGGTAAATCTAGGAATTTGCTAGGAGATGAAAGGAAACAAGTTGTAATGTTAGGAAAGCAAAGTGAGACGTTTACTGAAATAGCGAGTGGTATTAATAAATCAGAAACTGCGTGTAAGCAAGCATAAGTTTATAAAGTCTGGGGTGTGTTGATTGGACTGCGGATGTTTGTGCACTTCAAACATGTCGAAATATGCAAATATAATGTATAAACATGTGTAGAAAAAGTAAGGAGAATGTGCTATAATAATGGAACCTTTATTATTCAGACGTTACGATTGTAATTTAAATTACAATAAACTGTAAGCATTTTTAGTAAATTTGTTAGAAAATTCAACAAATAATATCGGATTTTACAAAATACATATGCTAAACGTGTGTGAAATGTGCTTTATATATTTGCATATTTTCCTTAAAAAAACAAAAATGTGCAAACCATATGAAATATGCAAAATATGCAAAATAAGTGTCTTTATGAAAATGAAAAAATATGGAAAAAAATCCATGCATGATATCTTTTGATAAATATGTAAATGAAGGATTAATCGATTATTGCAAATGAGAAATCACTGTTTTTATGTTTTTCATATGAAATGAATAATTTCTTTTCTCTTCTCTCCTTTGTCTTAAACTTTTGTCCGTCTCTGTATGCACATACATAGGTAGGTTTTAAAGCGTCGTATAAGAGAACGTAAAGAGACCCACAGTTGATTTGCAAATCCTTGTAGATCACTAATAAATGTGTCGTATCGTTTGACAAGGCTGTCATCGATGTAAAATACTGTCTTTAGGCACGAATATCCGTAGCAGTGTACCCTGAAGAATTTCAGGCATTTTCTGGTTAAATCTCGAGTATAAACAGTCCTGAGTAAAATTTAGGGAAGAAAAATTTCGACGAACAAAATATTTTCGTTCTAAAACATGAAGCATAAAATGAAATATCTTAACCTTGTACCTATTTAAAATACGTACTTTAAATATTTCTTGAAAATGGAGATAAGTTAAAAAAGGAAATGATATTATAACGCAGGAAATCGTAATACTTGGCAAAGTAAACTTATTTTTAGTTCAAGTATGACTATTTTCACGTTACAAAGTATCTGCATTGCTCAAAATTTTCATCCCTTAGGCTTAATTACGAATAAACTGTAATACTTAATTACTAATAAAATATTACTTCTGAATACTATTTTGAGAAGTTATTGCAGCAAATAAACTGTGATAATTTATTTTCATAGTTGTACACAGGATCTAGAATAAAGTAGGCTATTTACTATTTGAAACAATATTTGCCCAGCTCCGAGTGTAAATACAGAAATTTTCTTACAATTCTCTAATTAAATGCAGCAAATTTATTTCACATACTTACACATGCAGTGTTACTTTTATTTTCAATCATTCGTCATTTAAGCAGACACTATCTTAATTACACAATTTTCTGTTTAACTCAACAAAATGGTAGAGATAAATGTGTAAAGCGGATACACGAGAAAATATTGGGACATAATTTGCTTCTGCTTAAGCGAAGTTTAACAACGTAAACATCAGATGAAACTGACGATAGATATAATGGAAATATTATTCATGCTGTGTGATAACCATTGCGTGCGAATTCTTTACATAGCACGGAACCATTACGCTGATACTACGAAACCGGCGATGGACGATTTCATCGGAAAGGAAGTTCTAACTCGAGTGGGTTAATAAAACAACATAAGCTGGCTTGGTACATAATTATTCAGTGGCGTTTTTCACGATAAAAGTGCGAATTATAAGAGCGAAATGTAATGGATCGCGCGATCGGTATAGTTAACTCTTGACTTGTACTTTCAGGAAGAATCAATTCGTTTGTGGAGGCTTCCACTGGCGTGCAGTACCCTTGATTAACCTCGCAACACCCAGGTCACGTCAATCTTACTTACAATTACTTAAGTTTTCTCGGTGTAACGCGACACTATTATCATCGATAATGTCTGATGACAAACGATCGAGGGAATTTGCAAATGTCGTTAACCTTAGACTGTCCTCGAGATTCGGTTCACAATAATTGCTCTCTGTTTATTGGAACTAGTTACTTGGATTTGAAATGTCGAATAGGAATTGAATCTCTTCGCTTTATTATTAGAAATTATTGAAAGTGAAACTTATTTCATATTAGTTCTTTCATTTAAGTGGAATTAAAAATGAATAATCCCTCAATAATTAAACTATTTTATTCTAATTCTTGGCTAACCAATGACGAGTTAACTCGTCTTCCCCAATTAACAAGTTAAGGAGTGAGTTATGTCACAAAGAGTTTTCTTCATTTTTTAATTATTCGGTGTATTTAATTCGGTGCGTTTTTTATGAACTTCAAAGATAATTTGCAAAAGATTAAACATAATTTTAATGTTCAGAATAATCTCTATTATTTTGGATGACCTTTTTTCCATTTATAAGGTAACTGACGAATTTCTTCTCTGAAAAAGGATGGCGATTTTTAGTCGACGAAGTTGTCAAAACTTTGTGAAAGAAGGCACCGAATTAATTCGTACGCTTCATCTGAAAATGGATTTAAATTTTCGTGAACCACTAAAGTCACCTTAAAAGATTATTATTCGTGCAATAATTTTATGTTATAGAGTCTAATTAATTTTCTCTTTCCTTCATTAAATTTCTTCATTTTTAATTGCACAGTTTGATATGAAAACGTATCTAAATTTCAATTTCATGTTCGTCCATGCAATAATCTTATATTATTGAGTCTAATTAACTTTCCCTTCTCCTTGTTGTGTATCTTCATTTTTAATAGCATAGTTTCCTATAAAACCACGCAGATCTAAATTCCACAAGCTACTAAATTCACCTTAAACACTATTTATTCATGCAATAATCTTATGTCGTCGAGTCCAATTAACATTCTCCATCTCGATTTCCACATTCTCAAATAAATCATTCACAAATTTTCCAATACAAAAACTTTATCCTTAAATTTTCTCTCGGTGTTACTCAGCATCCGAAACCAGTAGGTACTCACGTTCACGAAGAAGTTGTTATGATTACATGGTATATTAAGATTACTAGTTAACGAAGAACTATTTCATCGTACAAGGCTCGAGACATTTGGCGCAACTGTCAAAACACACAGACCGCCCTTTCGAACAGAAGGATTTTCGTTAGGTTAGTGATTCTTCAGCGAATTCTATTTCGGAGAGACGCCACGTGCTGTTCATCCGTGAGTTAACAGCCTGTGCCGTGCGGTGATTAAAAGTGATCCGCCCACAACCGCGGGAAAATATGAAGGATTCCGTTGAAGCCGTTTGAAGAATCGTGAAGAGGAGATAAGACGTTCTTGTTCAACATTTTCACCGGGAATCGTACGTTTTTAAGGTCGATCGTTTTAATTCGACAACCTGAGGCCTGGTTGATTTAGCAACCTCGATCGTGTTAGAGGGTAAGAAGAAATCGCGTTGCGTGTGTACGTACTGTTTAACTTGACAATTGAAGAAGAAGAGTTAATCGAGTGTTTGATTCATTAGGTTGAATGAGTCGAGTCGTGGAAGCTTAATAATTTGCAGTAGCAAGGGACAAGAAATTATGGTACTTAGATTGTACATACAGAGTGGGTCACGTAAACAGGCCACCTAAGTGTATTCTTCTAGCTACGAGAAAGTTTTCACACATAATTTAGATGATTTTTTGTTTTTGTTTACCGAGCTAAATTTTTTCAGTCTTTCTATTGACACATATTGACAGTCTTGTAAGTTTCTCATTTTGAATTTGCGTGCGTTAGTATTCATGGTATTACCTGTAGTGCTTACCTATTCTTGTGAAATCTAATGGGCAATCTAATCCCGTAAAAATAAATAAATAAATGAGAAGTATGCTAATTTGCAGTCCATACTGATTCTCGTGAACCTAGAACTGAATACATTTATCTGCTGATTTGATTTTCTTCTTGCCAAGACTCCCAAAATGACTCCACTATTTTCGAAAGATCATTTTTTACAGAAAACGTTAAGAAATTGATCAGTGTCTTTCTTAAAATAATCTATGATGTAGGACAGCTTCAGAATTGGAACTGAATGAAGTGTGCTCCACGTCGAAGGTGCAAATTAATACTTCTCAGGTAGCCAAAAATATTAAAAGTAAGACAGTGGTATGTCAGCCTATTTTACTCACAAGAAAACATCCCAAAGTGACAATCACATTAGTTCTTTTTGTGTCAGCAATCGTCCGCAAATCTTTAAAATTCGATATCTTGCAAACCGTTCAACAGAGGATACCAAAATTTAACCCAAGTTAATTTTGCACACCAAACAACAATCACTTCGCGTTTTCATAGAAATCAGCAACACAGTGGCAGAAAGTGTACGATTTGCCGTGCACCGGCTCGCACGAGCGTGTATACTCGAGCAACCTCATCTCGAATCTGCCGTAACGAGTTCCTGGAGCAACGGTCGAGGACACGAGCGACACGTAACGCGAAGAAGGATGACAGAATGCGGCAGCGAGAAAAGAAAAACAAAACAACGAAAGGGTATAAAAAGAAAGGAGAAAGAGAGAAAAAGAGAGAGAGAGGGGAGCTTTAGAAACATCAGCAGCCAAGAAAAGTGCTGCTTTAAAGCTCCACGGGCGGTATACATCGTGCTGGGCGACGAAACACGCGAGCTCTCTTTGTGTCGAGCCGCCTGACCGCCGGAAGTCGCCATATTTATCAGCGGATCGCGCGTTCGCAGCAGGCGTCACGCGCGAAAACGCTTTCCCGAAAAAACTCGACAGCGATCAACGACGATAGGGGAACGTGGCGGAGAGTAAGGGGAGAAAAAAAAGGGAAGAGAGAGAGAGAGAGAGCGCGCGGGAGAAAATGGAGAGACACCGGTGTATCGCCGCTAAGGGAGTAAAGATAAGGTTTCCGCGGCGCGAGCGAGACAGAGAGGTGGGAAAAAAAGCTACTATTGGACGGAGATAAAGAGAAAGCTTGTATATATGCGCGTGCGTGTGTGTGTATAAAGAGCGTGTGTAAAAAAAAATGGAGAGGTGCAGGAAGAGGTCGGAAGTAAATGTGGGATGAAAGGGCAAAGGAGAAAGATAGGAATCGGTGTGAGGGAAACAGGAGCAAAGGAAAAGACGAGAAAAACAGGTAATAAAAATACAAGTGCGGAGGGAAGAGATAGCGTGTTAAGGGAGAGAATCGAGAAGAGAGTGTGGGAGGTGAATGAAAATAAACGAAGGGTCGAGGAAGAGGTGAATGATACGCGTTTCTATTAAAAATCCACGAATTTGTCGGCGAGAGGAAGCAGAAATTTCGGTCGGATTTAACGTAAAAGCGAAGTAACAAAATGAAAATAAACGAATAATAAGATGATAACACGCGAACGTGACCAACGGTGGTTCGGTCACGAAGATACTTTTTGTTCGGCGCTCGTGTTTTTCGCGCGATGCTTATCGCCCCGGTGATTAACACGTGAAAGTCCGCCGGTACAGCGATTTTTTTTAGGCGACGCGATTTTCCAACTAGACATTCGCCGTGTAAATTTATTTCGCAACTCGCGACGATCAAGTTTTTTAATTGTACGCGAACAGGTCGAGTGGTGGAAATTAAAACGTACATACGCGCTACCGGAAGTGTAAGCATCGATAAATCAGAAAGGAGCCTTCGACGGTCGTAAAGCAATGAGAAGTTGCGCGAACATGCTATAGTTTATGAACACAGCGATAAATCACATGGGGCTACGACCGAGGAAAAACGTCCCGTCGTTTCAGGGAAAAAGCGTTACGCCTTGGAAGCTTGCACTTTATTTTCCCCTGGTAAATGTAGCGGACAGCTTGCTCCTCGATTCCTTTGAAATCTTTATTGTCCGTGTACTCGCGATAAACAGTTTTATCGGTAAGAACGAAAGACGCAAATCGGCGATTTCGCTGTTTGTGAAATTCATTTTCCCTGCCGATTCGTTGAATTATTCGGCGGAAACAGCCGTCGTTGGTGAATGATTTTTCAGTCTGGATAAATGTGAATTAATGTTTTATTGAACGGCGGAATATTTTGCATTGCTAATTTACGCGTGAATACAAAAATGAATAGCTTTATCGGGGGTTATTTGATCGTTAGTTTAGCGAGCTGTGCACATTTCGTTTTTAATATCGAAGGTTGAAGTAAGGTAAGGAGATCTTTCTCCGAATCTTTGATACTCAGGCTGCTTTGTTTATTAGTTATTTTCTTTGAATTTTTGAAAATGTGAAAGGTGTTTGAAAGAAAATGTTGGAATTCAATTCTTTCGCATTATGTTTCAAATAATTTCTTGTAAAATTAAGTACCATAAGTAGTAAACAATCGAAGCTCGATGAAATTGAGCTTTCTAAATGCTGATTGCGTCTTGATATGAAGAAGAAAATTTGTGAGTGAACGTATCCAAAATGGACAAACATATATTTCTCTTAATAAACTGCCATTTTAATATTCAGAAAATTTCACTTACCAATGAGAAACAAATAAGATCTAAACACTGCCTAATTAAAATTGCTCCTCCGTCCAAAATTTGAAATGTATTTCAAACAAAAGTGATACCAAAAACATTTCCAATATTCCACAATTGTGCTTCTCAGAAGCCAAAATGATTTCCTCCACTTTTCGATATCCTTCCAATTTCAATATCAAAGCACACGCTTGGTGCTTAATTTTTCATAAACAAAACAAATTTAATAAATTTTACTTCGTAAAGTTAATCACTTTGGCTTCTGATACTTAATTCTACGTACCCCGTTACCACCTAATTCCTCATCCTCCCCAATCTCCCATAATTAATCACCTTATCAATCCCTTCGTCTCTCTCCCGTACGTTCATATTTTCACAATCTCCTCCTGCCCACGGTCGCCGTAATTTTATTACCGTGATCTCCAAAGAGTTACACAGGCTCGGCATAAAACTCTCGTAAAAGGAGCAGCGCAACTCGAAAAAGTTTGCCCCCGTTTACCAACACTTATATGCCCGCGTCGGAAGGACCAACGACTAAAAGCCAGCTATTCCTCTTTTCTTTCATAAAATAGCCGGGGGGGAAAAAAAGGACGCGTGTGTACACCTTTTCTCCCAACGCGGACCATTCTCGAGGAGATAGGGAGAAGGATAAAAAGGGGAAAGCGGCCAGTGGTGACGGGGTAAATGGTGCTGGAGTATGGCGAGTGGGCTGGGGGTGAGCTAGAAATTTGAGAGGGACGCCATGCGAGTACGGGTCGTGGAATGCAAATGGACAATAAACCGGCCTCGTCCAGCGTCTACCAACGGTATATCACTGGTGACACCGGTAGTTTTAGTTTATGCTGCATGCATAAGCGGCGTTTCACGTCAGAAGTCCAACGTCCAAAGCGATTCTCGCAGCGCGGAACCAACTTCGTTCACAACTCTTTCTTTCCGTTTTCCTTCCTCGTTTCCCTCTTTTTTCCTTCTTCTTCTGTCCCTTTTTACATCGTTCTTGCTGAGACTGAACTGGTACCTTCAATCGTACGAATACGATAAAACGGTACACGAAAGCTTTCGCGTGACCTTCTTTGGAAATATACAGAATAAGTGAATTGACGGTAAAGGAGAGTTACGGTCGTCTAATGCCACTTCAGGCTGTGGAGCATTAATTTTGGATGGATCTGTAGGATTAATGCGAATGGGCCACTTTTGGTAAATGTGGGATGTTTTAGTAAGGAGGAATGGTAAGTGGCGGGTAATTATGTAATGGTATGAAGAACTTTACAGGCACTGGCTGGGTCGAGTTTAGAGCTCTTCGGACCTTGAGTGTACCAATGGAAGTTGGTATTCTTGGCATCTTGTGTAAACAAGAACGAGGGTGGTACTTTTAAAAAGCTACAATTCTTGAAATTGCGTTAATTTATATTTACGGGTAATTATGTAATGGTATGAAGAACTTTACAGGCACTGGCTGGGTCGAGTTTAGAGCTCTTTGGACCTTGAGTGTACCAATGGAAGTTGGTATTCTTGGCTTCTTGTGTAAACAAGAACGAGGGTGATACTTGTTAAAAAGCTACAATTCTTGAAATTGCGTTAATTTATATTTAAATGGAAATAAAAAATCGATAGGTACTAAATTATTTCGAGAAATTTTTAAATTGGATTTTGAAGGGCTCTAGGCACATATCTATTTTGCTTAATGGTAAACGCGGCCCTGATTGCAGGATTTGATTTATTTACGACTTAAATTGCATTTCTTCGTCGAAGTTAGTTACTTTAATACTGCAACTGGACATCTTAAATTCATTAATAGTAACGAGCTTTTTTCTGGAGCAACATACATAGGTACGTAAAATTGAAAGTAATTTAAAATAACAGTTAGAAACATCGCTGATGTCAATTAATTTATCTACATCTAGAATTACATCTGCATTGTGTTCCTTACACCCGCTGCATTATTTATTAAAACCAGGATAAAAATGTCCTTCATTTATTCTACGCAGCTTTACACCTTACTGCGTGTAAATTCTGCTTAGAAATTAATTCAAACTCTTTACCCTTCCGCGAAACCTCATTGCTTTCGTGTTGTGCAAAACTTCTTGCAAAGAATAAATTCCTGTTTCTTGTTTTAAATGTGATTCATATCTCCAGAGGGAATGTGCGTTGTGAAGACATAATGGAATAGTAAAGTGCAACGCGTGAATTCTTAATAGTTGATTTAAAATTGAAAATAAATTTGCTGCGTTAAATTACCTATAATCACCTCAACATACTACATAATAAATACTATAATAACAGAAGTACATTAGATTTATAATTTTCTAATTTTCATTTCCCATCGAAGAATCATTTTTTACAACACATTGTTTGTAAACACTTCCAATATAAAAATTTGAAAATCAAGAAAAAGTTTGTTAGCTAATATTCCATAATCGATTGAGCGAAATTTTTCAAATAATTCAAACCAGCGTTGCGCTAATCGTGTATCGATCATCGTGCGTTTTGCATACCTAAGGGCCGTTTGCACGGAACGTAAACGCGTGGCGAATCCTTTTCCTCGGAGGTGACGTACACGGGAAATTAGCATACACGCCTCTATGTCGAAAGTATGATACGTACGTATGTATATAATAAATGAACTGCAGCTGATCCCTCATCGTCGTAACGATTGGCTTGATTTATACTGTCCGTGTATCATGTGAACCGCAGTTCGCGGTCGCCTTTTTCTGCAATAAAGAAGATTCTATCGAGTAGATTTAGTGCGCCTTAATTGAAGCACTTGTGGCACTTTTTGCGAACAATTCTACCGGCGAGACGCGTTAACTCGGCTTGATGATCTCTGCTGTGAAACATTATGCGGAAATTGTGCTTGTTTAATAAACTTTCAATCTAGCGGCGTATCGTTATCGTTGCGAGTAACAAGTGCATGGACAACTTTATTCAGCAGAATTGCCCTTGTTCGGAGAAAGAGGAGATTACGAGATCGTATGTTTCAATGGAAGCAGAAAATTATAGAACGACGATGCAGATCGATGCGGCGTGAATTAACCAAATGAGAAGATTGAGAGACCTAGAATTTTTCCAATTTGGGTATATGTACACCTATGTAAAAGCCGGATAAGTGGATATTAGGTACGTCTGTAGACGATGAGAAGATTTAGAAGATAGGTAAATCTGTAAATTTGAATCGAAATACATCGCTGCTTGACATCTATAATAGTAACATAACTCAAAAAATGTAAATTTTATAGGAAAGGCAGTTTAAAATTTGTATTTAATTTACAATTGAATACTGATCGTATCATCTGATCTGCTCCCTGGTACGAAACTAATGAAATTAGAAATGTACCGTTTCAGACGATAAAAATACTGTATCTATGAAATCTGTGTGTGCAAAAAAATCTTGAGTTATGCCACTGTCCATGCCAACCAGCGACACGTGCACTGACCTGTCAAAACTTAAATTGCGATCTCATTTCAATTCTGCTTATAGCTGATTAAAAAAAATACTGACACAATTTCGTCACCTAACTTTAGAAAATTCTCTGTAGAGTAATCGTACGAAGCTACTCATTTCCACTTAAAAAAATCCTTTTCAACGTACCGAAGTACCCACATATTTCTGAAAGGCAATTCTAATTAAAAATGCTAATGTAGGATGACAACGATGCGTCACTTTTCGTCTTCTCTTTAACTTGGTCTCCTTCCTCAGAATTTTCCGATTTCTCCCTCCTCGGTGTCGTTATACTTTCACAAAGAGCATGATAGTCGAGTCTGGAAGCCTCGGAAAACAGCAAATGGCGAATATTGCTGGTGATGCCAGTAATTTAGTGGTTTTAGTACTTCAAAGGGATCGCACATTCTCGGGGGGTGAACGTTCTAAGGATGCAGGTTAAAACTATCAAGGGGATAAACTACTCCGAAGGCTTAACGTAGACGCGAAACATCTTAATGGTTTAATCGTCGATAAATATGTACGAATTAGTTAAGCTTCGAGGGGGAGGGTTAGTTAAGTGGTTTAATTAAAATGCACTCGTAACCCGTTGGCGTGTTTTTAAACGCAAGTACGTAAATTAGACGCTTGTGCGAGATGTTATTTATGAGAGAGGTGATTAGGAGGAAGATGATATTTTTCCGGTTTGGGTTTTCTTTCTTTCGGTAGGATTTTCGCAGGATACTGGTAAACACATTTCATATCGTTGTCGAATGTATGTATTGCTGTACGAGTTGTTTGTTATTCGAGGACGGTGAGTATTTTAATGCGATTATGGTAACGTATGTCGCGCAGTGATATCAACAGTATGTCGCAGCTTGGTACATGCTATTGCCTTGTCCACAGTTTCAGAGGATTGAATATGTAACGGCGTCGCTGTGCTCAGAATGTCAAGAAGGAAAATTGGGATCTGTTGGGGCTGTCTGAAGCAACATGGGAGATGGTTTTTTAGAATTCGATTTTGTGACTCGATCTTGTTCCACAGTTTCTTGGAGTTTTGCTTTTTTGTTCTATTATTCGGGAAATTTACGCAATAGCGAGGAGGTTTGTAGAATTCTATCCCCAAGTCATCCTTAAGAATTGCAGAATTTGGGAAGTATCTCTTTGTTAAAAGTTTGAAAATTTTTAAACATTACAGGATATTACTGTTCCAGAATTTTCTAATACAAATTTACAATTCTACAACTTCAGTATTCTATCCTCAAGTCTTCTTTAAGAATTGTAGAATTCGAGAAGTGTCGGTTTGTTAAAAATGTTGAAATTTCATTTCAAAATTTGAAAATAAAATTAAAAATATTGTAGGATATTACGGTTCCCGAATTTTATAATAGAAATTTACAATTTTACAGCTTCGGTTTATTGTAATTCAATGATATTTCACTTTCGTGCTTTCAAAATTTTCAATTTTTAAATTTAAAGGTGACACATCTGGCTAGACATTTTGTTTTACACTTAAAAAAACTACTTCATATTTCTCTATTATAGAATATACAAGGCGTACATGGAGTATTTAAATTTTCTCAATGAAATTTCTTTCAAACATTTGAACATTTCCAATAAAGTACAGTCCTTCTTTTTGAAAACCTTTAGTGCTACAAAATTATACCCCAATACTTTCGACACACACACGCAACGCAGGTAGCGAACGTGTTAATTATCAAAACTCCGAGGACCAATTCCCCATCGCACTAACTACCACAGCCATCCTTTTCTTTCATCTGAAAATTTAGACCCGCCACAGGCTTCGTCCGCTGAACCGTTACCCTAAAAGTCTTCGCCTCCTCTCTCTCTCTCTCTTTGTCCCTCGTATCACAAGGACCCCAATTTCCCAACAAGCTCCGGCCACAAATGCGCGCCTATAAATGCCGACTTTGCGGTTAATCTCTCCGGAAGGCCAATACAGAGAAGCGGGAGGCCAAGCAGCATTCGCAGAATCGCGCCGTTGTCGACGCTCACGTAGCCCAGGAAGCCTGGCTTCTAGGTCTCTTGGTTGGAAGTATGCGTACTTGCATGCAAATATTTAATTAAAGCAGCGCTAGTGGCGGCAGCATATGTGCTTGTCCCCGCTGTGTCCGCCACTGTAAATATATGATTATGCATGAGCTTCGCCGGTGCTGAGTGCACTTTCACAGCCGCCGTGCTGGCACGCCGCCGTATTAACCCCGGGCCCACATGCTCCGCGAACGATGAATTATGACATTTTATCGAAACGACAGCTGCGACACGCGGATTCGGTGGAATCCGGAGTAGGTTAGAATCGAGAGGACACCGCCGCTTTCAATTCGCTACTCGAACTGGGCGTCAGGTGATGTCAGAAGTGCCCGGGCTAGGCGGGCGAGGTTGAGATCGAAGGGTGACTCGAAGGCAGAATAACGTAAATAGAGCTCTTATCTACCTCCGGGTATCGGAGTATTCCGAGTAGTCGTTGCAATTCGACACTTGGTGCCGAAATCCGAGTCTCTGAGCACTCAAGTTTCCGGATTTGTGTGTTAGTATTCGAGTATCCGGACTTGGGATTTCTTTGTTTGTTAGTCAAATATGGAGCTGTTCTTGTCAGGATTTAGATTGAAGGAAGCATGTTCAGGTTATGGATTGAGATTAGAGCTCTTAGTAATCTGAGTAATCTGAACTTGGAATTTTGAAACGTTGGAACATTCTCTTCATAAGGACACGTCTTGCACCTGAAAGCCTCAATAATAATAATAACGTATGTAACTTATAAAAAGAATATTGATTCAATTTTTGCACCTTTTCCTTTAAAATCACTTTAAACACTGCATTCGGTTAAATAAAATGTGACAATTAGCAATCTTCATTAACCAACTTCTGTTTCATTGACGCGCATTTAAATTGTTACGAGCAATTTGAGTGAATAATTGAAATTTTGCATTTGAATTACAAAACCCATTCGTGCGTCACGTGTACTCCTGATACGATCGTAAGTGACATTTTTGATAACAATTACATCGAACGACGTTTAATTTCGATAATTGAATGTTTCATTCAAAACTTGGAGTAAATTGAGTACTAAATATAGATACTTCCCTCGCACGCTTTTCGAGTAAACGACGTTTCTACAAATATATTCACACCAAACTGTTCACATGCTCTCTTCCCTTTGCCATACAAAA
>NW_017100404.1:800688-804880 GCF_001263275.1 Habropoda laboriosa | reverse complement strand
CGACTATACTTAATTCTCGGAAAACTTTTTCATTGCCGCGTTACCAAAAATACATCGCACCACCCTCTGATTAAACACCGTCGCCTGCTTTATACCATCGCCTAATTTTAACGCGTTTAACCCTTTCGTGACCGAATTACATTTTTTCGGAATTTCAGATCATTGTGTCCATAATGAGATTCATTCTTGTTAGAGTACTCAAGTGGAACACAGAATCTTGGCCAAAAGTATCAGACACCCCATAAAATATGAATTATTTAAAAATATTCTAATTCAACTATTCACGAAAGGGTTAAAATTTCTGTGATTTTAATTTTTTGGGAAATATTCTTTTTTTTAATATCAATTGTCTTGTATCAATTAAAAAAATTTGTGTACGATATTTTTTGGGGTTTATTGGGCTTTATTACTGTTTACAACACCGAGCTTCCCTGAAACGTTCAATAATGCCGATATTAAAGGAACAAGAGGGAGAGAGATCTCGCGGAATCGCAGGAATTTCACAAGACACGCAGTCAGCTGTTACATTTCAGCCAATGGGTGTCTTTGAAGTTTCACATCTACTCTGAATAGGAATGTTTGCGAGGTGGTTCAACTTTCGTTACGAGCGGCATCCATACAGGTACGACGTGCAAATAACAGCGAAATGTAGGAAGTCTCTCGCGAGAGGAAAGGAACTGAGTGTTTCCAAAACTATGAAACAGCACGTTGACATCTGAGAAATTTTCTCAACGGAATGAAATTGATATTTGCTCGAACGATTGTGGACATAGAAGAATCTTCCGGTCGATAAATTTCCTTCGAATTTTCGATTGAACCTCGATGAATCGAATCTCTATTGTACCGTTTCGTGAAACGAATGTGGGTTATTTCATCGGTATGTTCAGGATAATTTACCAGATGCTCTTTCAGAAATTCGTTCGTATCTTTCGAGTAGTAAAAGTGGCTTTCTGGTTTAATGCAGCCGAGCGTTTGTTAAGTTTAAATCGTTCCGAGTAGAATAGGAATGTTACTTCGTCGCGTAGAAGTGTATTAAAGTTAGCAACCTTAACGAAGGATGTTTCTCTAACTGCTGAATTTCAACGGCGTGATAACATTTTGCGTTCAAAACAGCCCGAAAATCAACCAGTAAATATTGTAAATTTATAAGCGTAGGAACGTTAATGAAAGGGGTAATTTGATAAATGAAACGGCCTAAAGTAGACTAAAGTTAAATCGCGCCTGGTAATGAAGAGGAATTTAATTTGGAATGACAAATTTTGCGTGATAATGTGTAGCGCGTTTTGAAGAACAAGAAATAGATACCAAGAAACATTAAAAATCTCCAATTACTAAAATCCACGAGAACAAACTAAATTGCTAGCGATCACTGAAAAATTAATTCCAAATCGATAAAAGAGTTTCTAACAGATTCGTTATTGCTGCAAGTTGGTAAGTGCTTTCAAACTTTTCACCAGGTAGCACTATCCTATATTTGCAATATACTAAAAGCAAAGTAAAGCTTCATCGAACAAAAGCCAGCCTAAGGGCTCATTATCCTCTGACACATTAGCTGTTAACAAATTACGCCAAAGGGAGCTAAGACTGTGTAATTGCCGAACCGGTACGCGAGTTTAATCACACCTTGATTTATTCAGTGTGAAATGCTAAGAGTGGTACTTGAGGTGATGTCGCCACGAGACTATCAAAATACTAATTTTCGTAAGACCATCTGCCAAGACCTCCAAAAAAGGACGCGCTTCTGCCTCGTTTCCTTAGTTTTATCTGCTCGGCCAGTTGCTGATTGGTGGCCGATTTCTTCTGGGGGTTGTAGGTGCTGACTCCTCATCGGAGGAGGTTGTTTAGGTGGGACGCAGCTCTTTCCAAGGGAAGGGGATTGTTGCTTAACATTAGAAAACCCCCATTTTTGGGTTTTTCCCAGGGGTTGCCGCGTGACTTTCCACCGCGCATGTGACCTCTCCACGGAGGGTACGGTACGCGCGAGAGGACCGGTACCTCGGTCTGGCGGCCAAGTGTAATTGCACAAGTTTATGATGATAATTCGCCAGACCGAGGGTTCGTCGCGATTTCTTGCGAGGCAACAGACTGTTCTGCACGTGATTTAATTAATTTCACATCCTAAAGCAAAGAATAATCACAATTTTTGTAATCCACCAACACAACTCTTTCCAAACGTTCTTACATTCTCCTCTCTATCTTTTCACATCCAACTATACGTCCGGCCGTTTGCAGTCCACATCTGTTTCTCCGTTCTCGTCTTCTTCTCCTGGCTGATTTATGGCTGGCGCTTTTAACTACGGCTCACAGGACGGCCGTGTACGTGTACACAGGACTCGCAATCAGTTATACCGGTTACGTCTCGAGTACTGTCGTTAGCCCCTTGTGACTTCTTTATATTTTCCAAAAATGAAATCGAAGCTGGACACTGGAGACGCAGTTGAGGAAAATGATTTGTAAAAATTAGTTGAGGCATTGCAGAAGCAATGGGATCGCTGTAAAAATTCAAGAGGGAATTATTTCGAAGGGGATGAGAGTCAAATTTAGGTTGGTTGATTAGCCCTTTCGCTGCGACAGATTTTAATGTATAGGGTGACTGAGGGTAAATTTTTAATCACGACTGGAAAGTTTGTTATTTTGGGCGTATTGATTTAAGATTCGGTTTATTAGGAAGGGTAAGATTAAGTGTCGAATTAAGGTGAAAGTGCACCAAAAGCCAATAGTAATGAAAGGGTTAAAGGGGATATTCGATTTTAGGCGATTTATGGGATAAAAATTGTTAGGTTATTATAGATCAAGGGTTTTGAAATTTTGTGCACGTGTTTGCTCACGCTGGAAGATAATACTGTGTAATTTTTATACAATTATCTTCATTATTATTTGAATTATTGTACGTTTTCCGTAGTATGTTACTTTTAATTGCTGCCACGATTTACGTTGTTGTATTCGTCAGAAAAAGAAAAATCAATGATAATGTTAATCTATATAAAAATAGATATCTTGTGAAATAGAACGAAGCTAAAAAGTTTGTTAACGAAATTCATGAAATTTGTAAATTCTTCAGGTGATAAAGAAAAAACTATTGTTGATATTCACATAATTTTTGTTCACAAGATAAAGAGACGTCTATTTTATATGTGTGTAAAATTTGAAGAAGATTGATCTATTTATTATTAAAATATCATGGCAGCCAATTTGAGAAACATTCAAAGTTTCGCAAAGTTCTTTTAGAATCGCTGTAACTTTGTCATTTCAATGAATTCAAGCAGAAAATTTTGGGAACACATTCTCAAGGTGTTGCACTTTATGAAAATACAATTAAAAAATCGAGTTTTTAACATATTCCCTTACCGGAGCATTTTAAGCTCATTTTTCATACATATGGTCCAAACACTATTTTTTATTTTAGTTTTCTCCATTAAATCACATTTTCGACATTTTTAGGTCAAATTTTATATTTTTCACTTTATTTGATACATTTTGCAAAGCTAAGTATCTGTTTATATGCGTTTCTGCATCTTACATATGAACGACGCGGTACAGATTGCGTTGATAAAACTTTTATCAAGTCCCAGTCCGGTTTCTTTTTGACAGCACCCCGCGTTACGTCGTTCAAGTTCATAGGTAATTCCACGTGGCGTTTCTGTTACTCATGAACCGAACATTTTTTGCTAACGCGATCGAAAAGCATCGGAGTAGAAGAGTGGAAGCTAAGCAGAAAGGAACTCGTCTCTTTGTTCTATTGACTTTTCGCGCTTCTCCTTTGAGTCTGAACTCTTGGCTAAGCTTTTCGCGTGTAACGAGATTCACCTTTGACTTTGAGTGCCGGCCAGTAGGCACCGAATCAAAGAGAAATTTGGAATAATTACGTTAATTGTTTTATCCTACTTCTCTGCAGGGATTAAGTATTTCATCCTCTCAGATGTTTTCGAGATTTTACACTTCAAACATCCCTTCTTTCAGAGGTTTTCGCAGTTTTACCTTCTTCGTTAACTGCTGTTTTCACATTTGTCCTTCCTTTATCTTTTCGACACAGGAATTTAATCATTCTACGGTCATTATCGTTAAAATTATATAGATGTTAAATTTTAAAAGCTATTCCTAAAGTTTCCTAATGTACAATCGATTGAGATAATTAGTTAAAAGTTCATAAATAAATTTCGAAATATTAATTATATATTATACGCACTATATT
>NW_017100404.1:772681-800642 GCF_001263275.1 Habropoda laboriosa | reverse complement strand
AACTTCGAAATTTTAGTCACGTTCGAAATTTTTGAATTTTCGAAACCAAAGCTTTTCCAGTTCAGTAAAACCCAAGCATGTTTCAAAAAATTCTAGCTTATGTAAATGAAATTTACAATTACTATCTTGGCGCTACTAAAATGCAACGAAGATGTAATTCGAAAAATTAACTGCAAGTATTTGAATTTTAAGTGAAAAATTCGTGCAAGTATATTTAGAAGATGACGGAAAGTGCTATACAACGGCGAAAGATTCGCGAGCTTTCGACGTCAGCGTTTTCTTCTGATTAATTGGACAATGACAGGAGTAATTTCTGAAATTTCATGCGCTTGCAAATCGTGTGACGTGCTCGTTTCAAGCGCGTCAACCATGATGAATAGTTCAAAGAGTGACTCGTGGCCAGCCCATCTGGTGATGTCAGGCAACACAAGAAGGAGCTAATAACACGTTTCACTGAATATTCAAGTACCCAATCGTGTACATAACACTTCATAATTGTTTCATGATGTTCCGGGCAAACAATGATGAGATACTGGAGCACAATTGTTACCGATGTACCTAATTACAGTGGTGAACGCACCCTTCTCGCGACATAATTCAGCGTTCTCTCGATAAACGCAACAGTGGAGCACGAAACATTTAGAGACAGAATGCAATTCGCGTTCTTAGCTGGTCCTCTTGATAAATTTCTCGGTATAATATAATACAACATAATCAGAATAATTAATTTTAATAATAATTAATAATAGCAATTTTCTAGCACTGAAGTTATGTAATATTTTAGGATTAAATTGAATTGATATTAAATGACAAACCAGAATGCTAATCGATACAGTAAAATTCATAATTAAAAATTGCTGAAACATTGTAATAACAGAAGCATATTTTACTATTTGAATGCATTATTTAAAACATGGATCTTGTATTTTTGTAATTATTCTATTGACTAATTATTTATTACTCTCACTGAGCAATAATCTATGATACCAGCATGTACACTAAATACACGAATAGCGTACAATCGTATTCGCATATCCTCAGGTAGTATTAAAGCTTCCAAACACTTCACCAAAGAGCATAGAGCTACAGATATTCGTGGAATTGGCCATAAAGCGCGCATTTCCGGTATACAGGATCTTCTCACCATGCTCTTGTAAAGGAAAAAACAAGGAATTCTGCGTCCGGTGTATTCGTTCACAAAGCCTCTACTTTGGTGTCATTTTCCCAACCATAATCCGCGACAGAACAGCGTTCGAGCCCGAAAAAATAGTCCAGTACCCGCTGGCATAGTACTGGTAGATAAAATCTCGTCAGTTCTTAAACCCATCACTCTCCACTGAAGCTTTTCCCTCCAGTTAGCTTCAATATGTTCCTCGAACGGTATCCAATACCTTTCTCTATTGATAATGCGAGGCGATACCTTTCCTTTGTCTCGTATTTTCCGAATCCGAGACAGCGAATTCCTTCTTGCACACGGTGCGACGCTTTTGCAGGCAGCGCGGCTCGCAATTTGACTTATTATCTGCGATTTGTCACTCGAATATTTTCCACGCAGCGCGATTTATGACTCAAATAGTTTCTTCGTAGCGTGAGTCTGGAAACGTCTCTTTTCCCCGCAAAAAAGACTCACGAGTCGAATTTTTCCACGACTGGGGACTCACGACTCGATATTTCCCGCGCAGAGAGACTTAATACTCGACTTTTCTTCGGCGCAGCGAGACTCATAACTCAAATATTTTCAGCGCAGTGTGACTCAAGACTCGACATTTTTCCGAGACTTGGGACTCAGGACTCGACTTTTTCCGAGACTCAGGACTCACGACTCGATATTTCTCGCGCAGAGAGACTTAATACTCGACTTTTCTTCGGCGCAGCGAGACTCGTAACTCAAATATTTTCAGCGCAGTGTGACTCAAGACTCGACATTTTTCCGAGACTTGGGACTCAGGACTCGACTTTTTCCGAGACTCAGGACTCACGACTTGCCTTTTTTCGGTGCAACCAAACTCACGACTCAAATATTTCCCACACAGCACAACTCATGACTCAAATATTTTCCTCGCAATGCAACTCTTTTTCCCGCGCGACAACCACGACACTATATAGTCATTCTTTCCCTCATCGATGTTCACCTCAGTCGTACCATTCACTTCTATTCATCATTCTCTCGTAAATAAATGGTTATCCCGAAGACACTCGCGAGTACCACTCGGTCAGTACGCGTTTACTGAGCCTCCCAGCGTATAACAAGCTCGTTACGTGTTTAAGAATGGAGCCGATATTCGTAGAGGACCATGAAACTTCAGCTCGTGTACTCGTGTACGCTTTCCATGCAAATAGCGGCCTTACGTCGCGCAGCCAGTTTGCGTGCTCCTTCGATCGCCTTATATCGATTCAGTCAGCGTATCCTGAACGATCAAGCGATGTTACACGCGACGTTCATTCTCAGCGAGATTTCGCCACGGATTCGAAGAGGTCAGCTCCCTCTCTATCTATCTCTCTTCTCTGGATAGCAATAGATTCATGCAAATTCGATAACGCCGGCGAATCGTTCGATGGATAAGTTCTCGCGGCGGTGGTAGACACGTTCGTCGAGCTCGTCGAGCCTCCAGACTGGAAACTCTAGCTGGCGATGAGACGATTATGTAGTTCTTCCGACTTATCGGGGGACTTTCGTCGACTTGTTCCGCCGAAGTTAGAGGCGGAGACGTTATGAAGCTGCACGACGCGAAGGACGGACGATTAAATACGCAAACTTGCATCCGAATTGTCGCGGGAAGACGTTCATACTTCTCGGAGGCACGGATTTTCCGCGAGCTGCTGAGATACGCGGGCGAACCAGGCGGCCGTTTCGTGTGAGATAAAACGAGTCGCTTAGTTTAAGTTGATTTGCGGTGAGCGGTTACGTAGCCGTTGGTTACTTCCGCCCGAGAGTTTCGCTACTCACGCCGGAAACTACGTCAGCCTAAGCTATACTTGTGGGCCTTTGCGTTCTTACAGCCGACAATAAACATCGGACTCTTTGCTCTACTCCTTGGCCAAGCATGGACAAGCTGGCTTATCGCGTTAGAACGGCTGCTACAAGTTCGTATAATACCGTGTATAATCGTTGGGGAAATGTTGAATGTTGAACAGAGTGGAGGAGGACACGTTGAATGCGTAAGAAAGCGGAAAAACGGGTAAGAAAGTGGAGAAGTTGTGTTAAAGGTGGTTCTGAAGCGGTGCGGGAATTTACTCGCTCGTGGAAGATTCTTCGTGTAATTGTATCAGCTGAAGCATTCTGTTTATGCTCCAAGTTTAGAGCGTATGGAAAGATCGCAACGTGATAGAAATGTGCGAGCTTCGAAATGACGGTTGGAATTCTTTTTCACGCGGCATTGCAATTTGAGCTATGAATTATTGCATATTTTTGTCTGGTAACTACGTGGTTACAAACTATTCAATTTGTGAAGGCAGAATTCGGTTTTCTCTATTGGACGTGGAAATTGGTTCAATACTCGTGTAAGTTAGGATCAAATTTTTTAAGAAAGCATCGTCTGTAGAGAGAACGAAGCGTGCGCGTTAAGTCATTTGTGGTCAATGGAGAATTTGTATTAGCAGCATAGTGATTACCAAGACACATCGTTGAAGTCATCTCAACAAACGCTGCCACATTACGAAAATAAATATGTAGCCTTCGATTTAAAAAAATTAACTTTATCTTGAAATTTCCCCCACTGCTTCACCAACGAACAAATTATTCATACCATTATTTATTAATTAGTTAGCTTCAGTCTCTTCTGAAACATAAAAACAACCTGTATATTTCGTTTATTATTAGACCCGTAACTTCCACTCGGTAACAAAACAGCACCGTAACTATACAAATTTCTTTCCTCTAATCAAATTTTAAAGTACCCTCTTTCGTAATTTCGTTGCAAAAATCTCGGAGCTGGTGCTAAGACAATTTTAATAATCTCGCGAAAATTATTTATCAATCAAGAAGCTCGTCCGCGCCGGCCCTCCCGCTCGAACAGGTGATAATCAGTCACCGGCGGTGTGACAAGGTGGCAGAGATCCGGCGTGGCATCGGTGGTGGTGTGAGAAAAGTTAAACTTTATGAATCACGAAGCACACCCCTGGCGCCTCTCGCCCAGGAGGCCAGCTCCCCTGGTGCTTCTTCGCGGCTTAAAGAGACGACCGGACCGTCTGGTGGTGCGCGCCGATTATATGGATCATTAGTCACTGTCCTCCGCAGGGGTGGCTTACTCGGATTTAAAATTAATGGCGCGGGTTTTGCGATACTCGCGAGCCGAATTTTTGCTGCACTTACGTCCGTGCACGTTCGCGGCTCCCTGTGAATGGAGGACAAAAGGGGGACGCGCCAGTTTTAGGTAAGACCATGGAGGAGAGTGGGAGTAGAGAGAGACGGGAGAGTTGGAATGAAAATCAGAGGGATGAAAGCTAGAAAGGGAGGATGATCTCAAAGGGGGAAGATAGAATCCTGAACAAAGAGGAAGAAGAGGCATAAACCGAGGCGAAAGAGGGAGGATGGGAGGTAACTGTATAGAAAAGATGAAGAAAGAGAGGCTGGTTGAATAAAGGGTGGGTTGAAAGAAGAAGGCAACGACGAAAGTAGGGGAGTACTGGTCATAAAGAGACAACGGAAAAGGAAAGGCCGGAGGTGGAGCCAACTCGCCATGAGTCGTCGGTTTACGAGGGATGGTCGAGAAAGAATAAAACGAGGAAAATTTTTATTAATAATCCGACGACCGACCACCACTGCCGCCATCGCCGCCTCGCCGCCCGGAACGAACGGGCATCCGTAAGAATAAAATTAACATGGAGAAAAGATCCCTGGCATGCCTGACACTGTCATAGATATATGATGTCGCTGATACTAAATATGCGACCGCGTATAAATATTTATGCCGTGCTATACATCCTTATGTTTGGGTTGGTGCGTGTATGCCGTATTGCGGACGCTTCTTCCCTTCTATTTCCACGGGCATAATCGTGTTTCTATTTAGGACCAACTCTCTGTTCCTCGTACCGGTTGTGTTTTTCCTATTGGGGAAAGGTCACGTCGAAATTTAGATCACGATCCTCGTCCCCCCGCCCCTCGTCAGAGTTGCAATGGACACGTAAAGTGTTCTGTATAACGGCAAGACTTTCAATCTTCGAAATCGTGGTCGGAAATTTATATCGTGTTTCTGTAGATTTATGGGTCACGTTGAATCTTCGTGGTCGTTTGGGAGCTTGAGATTTTGTGGTGTTTGTGTGAATGACGTGTCGAGTGATCAAACTTAAGGATTACTTTTCTATTTTCTACGTATTATCGTTTACTTTGGCTGGCTCTGTGTTGACTCTCGCTTTTTTGCGGCTTTTAAAGTTTTTTAAATTAACATATACATGTCTGAGCTTAGTAAAGTTGTTCTATTGAGAAGTGAGGAAGGAACTTGGGTGTGATTATTTTAATTTCGAAGATTATTGCTGATTATTATGCCATTATTGTGGTGGATTATTGCAATCGTGGTTTCAAAACATTGTCTGTTTCTGATCAGTGGATTTTAAGGAGTGAGATCTGTATCAGCTAAAATATAGTTAGGACATATTATGGTTCTTGTAGGTGTAGAAAGGATAGAATGATTCTGAAGAATATATTTTGAATGATTTGCAATATGTTAATATTTGATTTTGCTACTGTGGCCCAAACTTGATTCCAGTGGATAAAGATGAGCGTAATGCATGTTTTATACGTTAGAAGTTTGAGTTCTTTGATGACTGGACCCATAAAGAGGAGCCTAGGTAAGTCTTGAGAATTCTGTTTTGGATTGCAGGTAGCAAGGTAAACCGTTTATTTAATGTGAATTCTAGGCAGTTAACTGTATTCCTCCGGTGTTATGAATTGTTATATTAAGTCAAATTAGCACTCAGACTAATAACAAGCATTTAGACTTCACTTTCAATTTACCATAAATTGTTAACTAGTTTATTCGTAATATTAGCGAAGACACAAACCAAGTACGAGTAATTTTAGGCAGCCTTTCGAGAGACAAATTCACACGACACTGTGCAATATGCATAGTAAGCTAACATGCTGCATCAGAAATTCATTCTTAACATCCTCTAATGCAACCTACAGCCGTATATTTTTCATATTTTCTGTTTCACCAGGAAACGTCAGACTGTCTCGTACATTTCTAACCTGACTCGTAAATCGAAAACGAATGATTTACATTTTCTCGCTGAAGAACGATGCTAAAAAGGGAGCAATAATTACACCCTGCAGGACACCGTTCCATCATCCTTGCACCTTCGACGACGTTACAAAAAGCGAACAGAAAAACGAAGAAGAAAGCAGTTATTCCCGAAGAAATTGAGCGTTTCGCGACAGAGATTTCCAGCGTTATTTACATTTCCTGTTGCCCCGCTAAAGCAGCGGCTTCATCGATCGGCGAAGCGCGATTAAACGCCGCTGGAATATAATTTAAAGCCAAACCGCGCGCTTTTTACCATGCACGCGGGTGTAAAAAATTTAAACGATCCGGTTGCGTGAAACAAAGGGCATTTCACTATCGACCATTTACGAGATGAAAACGCGGTCAATTTCTCTGCGAGAACCATCGTTTCCAATTAATCCCGAAAATTTTTCGCTGTCGAAGAGTTTCGCGTTGAATTTCATATCGCCGTTCTCTCGATAATCACTGATAAATTCATAGATATTATACGTATCGGCAAGCGAATTAACGGAAACTCGAGAAGGTAAGAACTCAAAACCCCACTCAGGATGAAGTATGCCTTACGAGAGAACCTCCCGAAGTGATAATCACCGATTTTCATGAAACTTTGGTACATAGTAATTCTCGAACAAATATTCTACACGTATTCTTTTATATTAGCAATCTTCCACAGTGAAGAGATGAACATCTTTAGCATTCGGTACGTAAAGTGTTACCCAAGTTAATTTTCCACAACTGCGATAAAAATTGTGAATGAATTTTAAGAAATAGAGAAAAGAAGGGAAATTCTGACGATAGGGTTAAAATTCGCGAGATCTTCAGAACTCTGATAATCGCTGATTTCAATCAAATTTGCCTAATTTCGCTCGATCTACGCAAAACATACAAATTGTGGATTGTTTATAAACAGATAAAGAGATCTGTTCCGTGGAACGAGCATTCTAAAAACGACTGCTTAACTGAAAGAGACAGATTTGTACACACGATGCATAAAAAGCAGTTTCCAGGTCGTATCAGCATTTAATCGACTGGATGCAGCCTATTATCAGCGACTGTTGCTTATCGAAGGCACGATTTGAATGAGCCGCCAAGTAGAAGGAGCCTAACAACCGGAAAACGAGTAAACGTGCGCTCCGCGGCGGCTAATGTGGCCCGATTGAAATGCAAAAGGAGCGTCGACCACGATTGCACCCGCGCCACGAATATAGTTATCGCTGGGATCTGTTAATTGTTACAAAAAACTTGATTGGGACTCGTATTAGAAGCAACACGACTCGTGATTCACGAAACGTGCACATCATGTGCACAGATGTACACATAGAGGATGTTTCACAAATAATTTGGACAAATAATTGGTCAAAATTGAGTATAATAAATGTGAAAAAGTTCATAATTATTTTGGGGACATTTAACATTCTATCTCGAGAGAAAAGTTTTTGGACGATTATATTTACCGTAGTAAATAATTGTAGTAATTAATTATAATTCATTGTCAATCTGGATTGTTATCAAACTTGGACTAAATTTAGTTCTCGAAATAATTTTAAAGAAGGATTTAAAGGGCTATATTACGCACCCCAATATTTAAATGGTAATTCACATATATTCTTGATAGATTTTACTCTAAGAAGATCATTAGGCTAATATAAAATTGCCAATATCTCTATTTGAAGATTGTCAGGAAAAATAAATGTCCGGGGCACGAGTAGTTTACAGGCGTACACTTTCTTTAATAAGTGTTAGGAGACTTATTGAATGTGAAGCAAATCTAAACAGTCGTTACAAAATTATTAAGATTAAAAAAAAAATGATTCAGTACATACAGTAAAACTTGCATTAAATATCTGTTTCCATTCAATGTGCTGTCATAAAAATAAGATTCCAATAGTGTGGCACTGATTATGTCACACCGAACATTCACACGAATGTGAGTTTGTTGTAGGTCATTGAACTTTTCTCGGCAAGAAAATTATAGTTGTCAATTTTAAAAAATTCGTGGTATCACGATTACGCTAAACACTATTGCTTTAATTTAATTAACCTATTGAAGCCATCGTATTGTGTATGAAAAATAATAAAACTAGAAACTAATAGAGTGAACACCTTATATATATTCACCGATCTATGATCCACTCAGCAGCCAAAATGATTTCATTCACTTTTCCATATTCTTCCAATTTCAGTATCAAAGCACAAGCTTGAATAAAACAAATTTAATAAATTTTACCTTATGGAATTTCGTCACTTTGGCTTCTGAGTGACTCATACGATACTAACTTTGGCGAGCAAATGTAATTAAAATTTTTTAATCGTGTCCTAATACTTACGAACGACAATGTATGCATATACCTACGTTTATCGAGACATTCTTGCCTGTCTCCGTGTCCTGACCGGCAATTCTGATACTCCCCCTGTACACATATACGAATACGCTCTAATTCTTGAGCTTCGCACAATTTCAACTATGTGGCAATTCGCAATAACGAGTCGCTTCTAATCTCGGACTATTCTGTCTGTACGTGGCTGGCTGCGTGTTTGAAGTTCCATGGAAACGTGGCCGCGGCAAGTAAGTACGGAGAAAGGTATGTCACGGACGTGCTGATAAGTATGCATACACGAAGTTCGACGCACGCTCGCAATCCCGTGGACCGCAACAACTTCAATGAATACTCGGTGCAAAGCAACTTTTAAAGGTGTTCTCCGCTACGTGTACTTACGCAACAACGTTATATACGGCCTGAATATGCGACACGATTGCCAGATATGAATATCTCCGGTTTGCAAGATTTTTATTCTGCGACCAATTCGCTGTTGATAAAAATAAGAAGCGTCTCGGCGGGAGAGACTGGAATTTTCTTAATTTTGGCCTTTGAAGCGTTTGGGATTTTCGGTTCCATTGATGAACAAGCATGAAAATTTTGGAGAAATTAGTGTTTCGCGAGATGATTATGAATATTTTCGGGTTGCAAAATTTTATTCTGTGACCAATTCACTCTTGATAAAAGTAGAAAATGTGTTGGCAGAGAAAATTCGAGTTTTCTTACATTTGGCCTTAGAAGATATTTGGGATTTTCTATTCTATTATAGAATATAGAGAAACTAGCGTCTTCTTCTTCTTAGAATTTCTGTATTTAAACAGATGATTGGGGAATGAAAGAAAATTCTTTTTAATTAGCATGATATGGAGAATGGCGAGAACGTTATTCACTATATGACAGATAAGGGATGCTGTAAATTATTACCTCAAATAATTGTCGGTTAGTGACTTGTTTCCTCTGATAACAGTCTTCTGTACCACCTTCTTCAAAATTTACTAATTAGTAAAATTATTACTTTCTGTGACAAATTAGTTTCAAGTGAAACCAATTAAACGCAGACAAATTTCAATGAAATTATTGTAAAGTCCAATCAACACAGTCATTATTAATTTGATAGTTTCACAACAACTTTAAATTGCGACATACAATTTACTGTTGAAATATAAGATTCTTTAAATGCCTATTAAAGGTGTTTAATTTATTATAAATTTAAAGAAGCAAAGTTTCGAGAAATTATACTGCAAGACTAATTAAATAATACAGTTTGAATGTATAATTTTTATTTGAACGATCGAGCAATCAAATAACAGAATTCTATTTCAATACGTTTTTGTCTCAGTTCTTCCATTCAAACAACGTCACGTCTTTTCCGTCGTTCGGTGACAATAACAGTACAAAGTACCACGTTTGTTTGAAAAAGTCTTTCAACAATGGAATATTTAACTTACAAATCGAGACAATTAAAGAATTCTCTGGATTCGAATAATGCGCGTGCTGAACAGACAGATGAACAAGTACACGGCTAGAAATACTACAATTGCACCCACTCCCTAAATATAGTTCACTTTCTAAGGGACCCTTTCTAAAACTCTCGTTCTAAAACACTCTTTTCATCTCTCTCTCTCTCTCACACACACACAATGCACTGTGAAAGATTCACCTCTACACATATTTACATACACATTTGCAGCTTCCACTTAACAATTCTAACGTATGCACTCGCTCCCCGAATTCTCATTTGCCAAATATCGCAGCCCTAAGAGACCCAACTTTCTTTAAACGCCCAACGCAGTCTTTCAAAACTGAAATTTCTTTAAATGCCCATTGAAGTATTTCATTTTCTCAAGTATCCAAAGTATCCATCGTCTTTTCTTCTTCTTGCAATTTTTGTATCTTCAACGAACGACTGAAGAATGAGAAAAAATTTTAAAAATTCTTCCCAGTTAGGAGGATACGAAGAACGACGGAAATATTGTTTGGACGAAAATTCTGTGCTGATGAAAATAACGAGAACAATGTGCACGTGTGTATATAGGAACGCGTGCAAAATGGACCGAAAATTACTCATAGATAAGACTCTCAGGTATCTTGACACCTTGATGTAAGTTCGGCGAAAAAGGTCGTAGCCAGAGCAGAAGCTACTTCGCTCGAGCTAGGGTTAATAAACACCAAAGGGTTGCTGGCCGTTGCCGCGACTCTGAAGGGCGGATGCTGAAGCATTGTTAGTTCCAGCTTGCAGCTATTCAGCGTCGTGAAATGGCTTACTCCGAGTTTCCTCTGACCGGTTCAGCTAGGCTGCTGACACGTATTTAAGTGTTGCCGCGCGAAGATGACACACTCGATAAGAATGCCTATTAGAAGAAGAAGAATTAGGTGCTCTGTTTCGGGTAATTTAACGTTTTATTGCCGAGTAACGCTGGAAACACTGACCGGGTCAAAAATGACCCATTAGTAACTTTCTCAAAAAAGTGAATGTTCGATACTGGTAATTGTTATTATTCTCAACTATCTTATTTTATTTTCCACGTGTACACTTGGATTTTTCAATCGTGCTTTAGTTTCACAAATATTCACTCTTGTTCGTTAATAGAAATGAATTTTGACTACCTTATTGGTTGTGGTTTAAAGTTCCAATTATAAATCCGCTATTTTGCCTTCAATGACGTAATAGCATAGGTAACACGGTATTAGGTATGTTATTAGACGGAAGCCGTACAAATGTGGATTCTGAGAATTGTTTCTAGGATGTACTGGATTCTATATTAATGGACTGATTAAAATGTCTATTTTTAAATAAATTTTTGAAAGACCGTCAATGTGACGATATTAGAATTTTCTTGTATCTAATTTTAAATCAGTTTTCCATGTCACCTATAAAAATTATAATACTTTGAAAAATTCAATCAATCGTTGATTTGATCGATTTAATTTTTAACACTCAGTGCAATCTAATTTTTAATTTAATTTAATTTAATCGTCGTACAGTACATTACGAGAATTCCCGTTTCTGTATCAAATTCAGATCGAAATCAGCCGGTGGAAAAGTGCAAGTTCATCACGTTGGTTCGGTGTAATCAGCTTAGTAAGACTTACATCTCTCGCTGCCATTTCCTGCAGCTTTCTTCCGTTTAGCCACAACCCTCTTGACTCATCCTGTTTACTTTTCTGCTCTTGCCCTGCATCTTGCGGGAATCTGTCAGTAAGGGAGGTTCGATAAAGCGCAAGGCAATCGGGTTTCTTGGTATCCGCTGGATACAACCTTCTCGATAATGCTGAAACAGGAACGGCGAATGTATCGTTAGAGGAACATTCTACCTATTTATGGAATCTTCGATAACTCTCAACAGGTAGAAAGCGAAATGCTGGTTATAGAAATTATTGACAATATTGGATGAAAGTATGAAAGGAAAATACGAGCTTGCTTTAATGGAAGATCCAATTTGTAGACAGAAGAGAAATCGCACGATGCATTTTTTTTTTGTACTTCACTGTGTGTAAGCATTTTCTTTCCTCCTTGTGCTTTTATCGATCGCTATATTTTATCATATTTTATCAATCACTGTATAAGCTGCAGCCATGTTTTACCTCAAACGTCTACAAATTTGTAACGGAGTAATGAACTACAAGAGTAATGAAACAATTGTTAATATATAGTGAATAGAATTTGATAATTTTTACGATTGTACCTTGAAGGTTTTTCAAGGAATTTCAAAGATCGTGTATTTAATTAGCAGTAGAAAATTTAAAAACTACAGAGCAGACCAATTCCACGAAATAATCAAATAAGAAAGTTGAGAAATCCAACATTTTCCGATTTTGGAAAACTCGTAAGTTATGGTACATTACATCTGCAGGAATTACAGAAATTGATAGACTATGAGAAGATGTGGAAACGCAAATTTGTAGATCTGAATCTGATGAGTTATGAACACTATAATCGTAAAACTTCAAAGTAGTTGAAATATACATATATGCACTGAACTATCGAAGCTTAAATTGTTACCCATCGTACTAAACTCTGAACTTACAGTAATTAATATTTTTCTACTTATGCTTTAAACATGAGAACAAAATCCTGCAAATAATTCAATCAGTTTTAATGACAGAAATTTATTTAATTAATTACAGTTTCATGTGTTTCATTATTTCACACCTTGTAATCTACTTTGTACACTCCTAACTTATAATTATAACTAAATTTAAATTAAGAAGTCACGCAACAATCAAGCTAAGTACTCACAGTAGTATCTATTTTAACAAATTTTCAACAAACGCCCTACATTCCCTTTTTTCTCATACGATAATTGCAACTTTAAATTTAAAGTAAAAAACGACTCGAACAGCCAAAATCGATAGGAAAGAATAGTTGTGCAATGTATTCCTCGATTAAACGAATCTGCAAATAAAATGGACGATATTGATCGAGACGAGATTGATATAATGGAAAATAAAGAAAATACAATTCGTTGTTTTATTTGGAATTTTTCAATTGGGTCATCGTCCGGAGCATTTTTATTAGGAACGAAGTTGTCAGACGTGGACGTAATTATAGTTGAACGGTTACATCACGTTGACACGTTTAATTACCGTAAGTAGCAACGAAATATGTCTCGTTTCGAGCGTCTAATTTTGTAATAAATGTGAGTGACCCATGAAATCAGCTAAATTACTCCCCTTTTCTTCTTCTCCTACATAAAGTTACTCGACTATTTTTAAAAATAATCCTAGAAGAATGAATCGTGTCGTGATGATACTGCAGCTTTGTTTCATTTCACATGCCACGCTTCTGTTTCATTAAATTGCACGACTTTATACGCGAAGTATGTGCGCTTTGTAACGGAATTGAATTTCTCATGCATAAGTCTAGACTGAAACAGCTGCAATTCTCTACTTTTGTCGGTGATACGCTGCCTTTACAAAATATACGAAAACATTGTTGGTAAATCTTTTTTGAAGAATTTAATACTCCCTTTTGTTAATAAATTGTGAAATGTTTTCATTTCTCTGTTAATAATGAAACAGCCATTGAAAACATTGCCGTATGATAGACCGTACAATATTTCAACGCAACTGAAACATTTTTTTGAAATATGTTTGAAAATCTAGAATAGTAAAATCCTTAAAGAAAATTACAAATTAGGCTTATACTTATTACACTTTGTCATTTTATCATTTAAAAGGAATTCGAAATTAAAGTGAATCGCTGTATAATAGATCGTACAATATTTCAACACAATTGAAACATTTTTTTGAAATATATAGAATAGCAAAATCCTTAAAAAAAAATTACAAATTAGGCTTACACTGACATTTCATAATTTCGTCAACTTTCAAAAATTATCCCGCACAGTAGAAACCAAACCTAGACACAAATATGAAATTTGAACAGAGCAAAAGCAATATTCCTCGAAGCGTGAAAACCTGTCAACAGGTACTCTATACACCTGTATACAGATTCGTATATTCACGTACTACCTCGATTCCGCAAATAATCTTATTCGTTTGCCTCTAACCTGAGAAGCACGTCTCGGTGAATCCACTAAGCGTTCGAGCAATATCTCCCAGCGAACACGCACAAGTAGTTGAGGTTCACATATTGCTCAACTCGTCTGAAAGTTCTTTGCTCGCGTCTCTTCGTAGGTAATAGAGAAAGAAATCAAAATGCTTTCTCGCTGCGATACAAGAAACGTTTCGTCCTCTTGTTTTTCGTTCGTCAGCTCTTATCTCAACAAATGCGTAGACACGATTCTTGCTAGATTCAATATCCTTCCATCCGGTTGCCTTCTCCTCCGCGCAATTCCATTCCGAGATGGAAAAAGGAGTGCGGTGTAAAGGAGCGCGCAACATTGTCCACGGAAGAAAACTTGCAACGGGCCGTTTTGACCGTATTGTGCAAAGAGATTTCGATACGTCTGTGGGAGAGATAAGAAAGTTTTGAAGTATCTGAAATAGCTCGTTTCTCGCTAATTTTCTGTGAATTTTGATAATGTGCTAATTACCATCAGTTCCTCTCTTACTGTTGTTAGTATTTGAAAGTGATTTAGAAAATGATTAAATAATTTTGTAATATTTATTTTTCTAGGATTTTACTTTTCTTCACAGAAGTGCATCCCTAAAATGCAATTGCGGTTTTCTTTAATCGACGTTAATTTATTTGAACACAGATATTACTAGTGATTTCTCAAATTATTCATTCGTTAATTGAATCACTTATGTACTACTTTCAATTAATGCCTCTTTTATGACTAATAGTATTGGAAAGTGATTTATTAGAAAAAGGGTAAATAATTTTATAATATGTATTTACCTAGGATTTTACCTTTCTTCGTAGAAGAAGTGCATTCCTAAAATGCAACTGTGATTTTCTTTAATAAAACTACAATGCTTCCTTTAATATATGTACATCAATTTTTTTTTGACACAAGTGTTACCGTTGATTTCTCAAATTTTTCTTTTATTAATTAAATCATTTAGATGGTACTCTTACGATTAAATAGTATTCAAAAGTGATTCAGAAAAGAGTTAAATAATTTTGTAACATTTATTTTCCCACTTTTCTTTACAAGGGTGTATCCTTAAAATATAATTGCGGTTTTCTTTAACAAACGTCAATTTTTTTTTTTGAGCACAACATTAAGATGAGGTATTTAAAAAAATTGCACTCCAACCGTCGCATTCCGTTTGTGTCTGGTGTTCGTATCTGTCTGAAGACGAATGGTGGCTCTCAAAGAGTACGCATAAATATACCTCTTCAGGGCAAACGTAGAATTTTATCGTTAACGTTGACCACGTTTCGTCTTAACAAGCTTGTGAAGTATGATCGAGTTAATGGGTTTCTATTAATATCGACAAGTAAGCATCATATATCACTTCTACACTCCTCGAAGAAGTTCGAAGTTGAGTGCCGAGCTTTCGTGATATAAACGAAGGTGATGTGAGTTCGATTATGTCTATTTTAAATGATCAACAGTTTAATTACTTTTTCTTGTTATCGTTAAAAAATTTAATATTTCCTTACTATTTTATATTCTATGAATAAATGGTATTTCTAAGAAAGTACGAAATGAGAATTTCAATTTCAGTTAAAATCATTGACAATGATTATTTAATTTATTCGTATTGTTACATGCAATTTTGTGCAAATTATTCTACAATTACGTATAGCATATAATATGCAATTTGGGTAATCGTCACATTGATTGCTGTCCACTTAAAGTTCACCTATTTTCAAAATTTTCTCATTAAATTAAGAAATTTAGAATCATACCTGTCGCACTGTACAAAACAATTAGTCCAGATTGTTCAAATCAACGAAATACTAAGTTTTCTATACTTTCTGAAACATTCCTAATTATATTTCGTGTTAAGCGCCAATTTGCAATTTTTCTCAAACGGTGCAAATAGGTTAACAACATTTTCATCAATTCACTTCTGTCGAATCCTCACTCATCGTCACAAATCGCCGTCACAGTGACAGGAACTCGACACTTGTCCCGGAACGAAAGCATCATAAACAAGTTAAGCAAGCGACGTAACGAGTTTCTGTTTTCTCTGCAAGCTCAGAACCCCTTACCGTTGTAACGAACACGATAAAACGAGACGACCGCGTTAAAATTGTTACGTGTACTGCAATACGATACTCGATGCGTTCCGTTTTATGTAGGAACATTTTAAGGGCACATTCGTAAGTTCTGTGCCGACGATGCAACAATGTCAGAGAGAGAGAGAGAGAGAGAGAGTTTCGCAAATTCAGTTACTCCATCTTCCCGGACACGGTCACGAGCCCGCCTCCAGATGCGAGGTGTAAAAAGGGACCTTTAACCTCGCCGCGGGGCTGGATGAAGACGTATGGAACAGTGGATGGGTCATTTCGAAAACGAGGATCGACTCGAGTTGTACGTGTCGAGGGCTGCTGACGCCCGGCTCAGCGGAATGCGATTGAAAATAAGGAAGCTTTAAGGCGGTCTTGCCAATTCCACCGTTGAAATTCTCCTCGTAGCAGGTTCTGAAGTTATATGACCGCGGGGTAAAGTCGCTGCTTGAAATTCTTGTTTATTTGTCACCTGTGTAGTTTATATAGTACCTTGTTTTGTTTTTTCTGTGTGTATATATTTGTACATTTTATTTAACATTCACTTTCTTCTGTAGATTTTTGCAGTGAAGAGCGGAGAATTTAATTAGCATATTGTTAAAGTTGAAATATGAAAGGGGTAAACTTTCTTTAACACTTGGTCTGAATTTCACATATTTTTGTATTTATTGTGGTATTAACTATTTGTGTTCACTTGTGCCAAGAAATTAATGATACAGTATTTTTAAAAGGTATAAAGAAGTATTAGACAGGACTCAGAAAAAGATGTGCTGAGTAACTTTTCACTTTTTGTTTATTTCTTCGTGTAAATAGTGAAGAATTCATTTGCAGAATTATACTATAGTATAAATTAATTAAAGAGAACGGAAATTCTAATGTATGCTGCAAATGTATGAAATATTGTGTTTATTCTTCATTTCGTGCAATTATTCTGCGTGTCTGACCAATGGCTGACTGTTACTACTTACGCCCTGTATATCTCTTGTGTAATTCTTTGAGAGATCTGATACAGCTTTGTTATGTTTTGAACAAGATTTAATACATGCATCGTTGCGATAGAAATTGTTGTAAAATTCACGAGTTTTCTTTAGAAATGTTAATACTTCCATAAATTAATAAAATATTGAAATACTGCCGTAAGATTGAAGAATCAAAACTTTTGTTCATTTCTCTTTTAATAAATGATAACGAAAACAGATTTCTTACGTACACTATAATACTCACGAATTGACAAAATGGAGAAGGTATAACAGCAATGAAAATGATTTCACTCGGCAATTTTAATTAAAAAGTGAATTTTCTCGGTAAATTCAATTAAAAATCGTTAAAGTTGCGGACCTCATATCGTAAATTTTTGTGCAACTTGCAATGCACAGTGGTTCCAAACATTTCGCCCGTAGCGTATGTAAAATATTCTACAAAGTGATAGTATATAACATCTACATACTGAATACTGGAACAGTTCTACGAACTTCCCGATAACATGAGGCAAAATTGAATCGAGCCGAATCGAAGCTGCGGAAGATTTCCGTTTCAATCGCAACAAGATAAATGAATGGAAATTTTCAAACGAATTCTGCCCAGACAAAAGGTTTATTTAATTACCTCCAACCTCTCGTATTTCAAGTCCCGTTGTTGACGACGTCCTATAGCCGCACGCAGCATATTCCCAGTTCCCCGATAACAATCGGGCAAATTATAATTGAATCCCTAATAAAAAAAGAGCCGAGAGAAAGACAAGCTGAAGTCCCGGCGAAGTAATTACGAATCTTCTGTGAGGGAATCGCGGATGCTAATCCGTAATCGACGTACTCAGAACTACTGACAATGCGTCACAGTGTCTCTCCTCTGTCTCTCTTTCTCTCTCTATCGTTGCACGCTCGTCCGCTAGATTATGGAAGTTAATAACTCATCAGCGCGCCCTACTTATACGGCTACGTGCTGTCATAATCGGCTCATGAATATCGTATTATGGCACGAAACGGCAGCAAAATTCGCTTCCACGCAAGATAGGCCACCCCTATTGTCCTCCCCTGATTAGGCTCCTTGTTATCTCAAAAGCATTTATCAGGTGCTACGTGACAGAGAGGAGAGCTGTCTGTTTCACTGCCTAATACGAGAGTACGTGTTAAGTTAGCTCGCAGTGGGCCTAAAACAGGACCGGAGCCTCGACTTAATCTCAAGTACAATTAAAGATTTATCTTTACGCCGGGGGATTGGGAGTACTTGAAGGTGTTCCTTGAGTAGAGTTACTGTAATACGTAAAATTTTAAGTCCGGGAGATTTTCTTAATTAAAATTATTCGTGTGAATAGATCTGTCTGTTTCACTGCTTAATAGACGTGTCAGGTTACCTCGTGCTAAGCCTAAGACATGACTGGAGTTTTAATTTGATCTCGAGTATAATTAAAGATTGAACTTTATGCCAGGAGATTGGGAATTCTTGAAGGTGTTCCTTGAGTAGAGTTACTATTTAAAATTGAAACACCGGGAGGCTTTCTTATTTAAAATTGTTTCACTTAATATGTGGCACTCCCATGAGAAAAGTATCACAAGTAAAAAATTTTCAATTCTACAGTATATCTCTCTTGTTCACTTGATTCCTTGTGTCAGTTACTATTCACAGTCTAGTTGGAAATACATTGACACTTGAGTATTGGAAGAAATGAAGAAAGGACAATAAGAACCAACTGATGATAGCACAATTCCTACATTATTAATAGTATCCTTTTCCAATGGAACTACGAAAATTTCAATTCAAGGATTTGATCTCCCTTCTTCAAAAATAAATAGAGAAGAAATTTTTTCACCCTGGAAAAAATGATAATTTCAAGTCAAAAGCAGAGCAAAAGTTATTATCCACAAGTTATTCCTCGCGTCAATTTTTCCAATAAAGCAGCAAAAATTTCGATTCAAAAATTCAATCTCCCTCTTCCAAAACTAAAAAGCGAAAAAATTTCCCATACTGTAAAAAAGTCGTCGTTTCAAAACCGCAACAAAACCACCGACTCGAAGTTACAATCCACAACACGCGATCAACACGACTCCTCGCGTGAATTTCTACGTCTCCACGTTCACCGTCCCACTGCTGTTCCCTTCTTATTACGATACATACATCATGAGCCGCGCTGCCAGAAGCTCCCGAACGAAAATATAGAGTGGACGGAATTGAAGGAAGGTTCGTAACACTTGTGTTGAGAGGGGATGGACGAGGGTGGTCGTTGTGAGTACAGTTGAGGACAATTAGGGCAGTTTCACCGACGCAGGAAGTGACATCAGGTTGCCGTGTACCCTCGGGGCTATTGTTCGCGACACGTACAACCAGCGTCGACTCTCGACTATCTTACCCTTTGCCGCTCATCCCCTCTTCCGACCTAACCGTTCAGGAACTGTCAACCATTCTCACGGTGGAACCGGCGTTGACCTACAAAATGCAGCAGCTTGTCGGGACCGGTTGCCAACGGTTTGCGACAGGTTTACGTGAGGAACCATCCTAACTGGCCTAGACTATCGTATCAAGATACAAAACATGTCACAGTCGAGGTGCCTTTGAAAGCGATGGTAAGGATAGAACTCGCGTGGACGATAATATTTCAGGATAGAGGGATGCACGAAGGTTCGGCGATGCGTCGAAGTATAATGAGGGTACCGTAAAGTGTACAATGTATTTCTTGTATTCAAGGTAATGAACTTTTTGAATTCCTTTTAACATTTCCTTCTATATAATAAACAAAAATTATATGGTTCCATTTAAAAAACTCAGTAACCTTGAGTTCACTATGAAAACAATCTATTTTCGAATTTTTATTATGCGAAGAAATTTTTATCATCGTCATGTATTGTCCGCTTAGGACAAATAAATTTTGGTTAACAAATATTTAAAAACATGAAAAATCACGCAGCACGTTTGAGTGAACACTCTTTAGAAATATCATATAAAACAAAGCTCGATCTTCTGAAATTTTCTCTTACATTCCACAAGATTAGTTTGCAACATACACTTCCAAACATTCTATCAATATTCCAGCGATCCTAATTCACACCTCCAACACGTTTTCATCTTAACATCCCGCCTTACTTTCGCTTCGAGCTGTTATCTGGAAAATATTCGAATCAAAGAGGAACGAGCCCGGAGAGAGACATTCCTGGACAAGGAACAAACAGAGCAGGAAAACCATGTTTCTGCATCCTAAGCGGGTTCTGAATAGAGGCCATTGTCTTACAGAATCTCTTGGAATCGTTCCGGCGATCGCGTTATTTTATATTTTCGACCGGTTGCCTTCGACCGCGACGATAGTTTTCTACGGAACAAACTGCCGAAAATTTGAATAATCCTTGTATACGAGCGTCGCGGGGGACACGCGGCGCTCGTCCTCCTGGTCATTCGAATTTATTCCACTCGGAACTCAGCCGGATGGCAACGTTCGATTCCCCTGCAAATATTCGCCTCGAAATCGCCCGGATTTCATTGTCTCCGGCGTGTTCCAGGTGAACTTAAAGAGTGCCAGGATTCACGTGGTAAATGCACGTTGCCACGGTGGAACTTTAAACGGCTCTTTCTACGGTTGCTTGATACCGGACGAAACAACAGCGGCAATGACAATTAGACAAGGCTAAAGCGCGAACTTGCAATTAGGACGAATTACAAGGGACAAAGATCGCCCCTAGAAGGAAATGAAAATTTCGAACGTGAAAGAGATAAGAATGAACGGGAACTCGAATCGCCTGTTGGGACAAAAGTGGTAATTCGAGAGTTCTACGACACTTCTTGTCGCGCAGGAACCTTTGGAAATATTTTTATTCCCTACTGTTCTTATCTGTTACACGGGGAAAGGGAGTGAAATCAGAATGGTACTGGTTGAACTGGATGATTCGTGAAATTGCTTGATTTTTTATTGATATGTACGAATTAATTCTTTGACTGGACATAAATGGGTAAAGCATATAGCTTTTTCGAAGTATGAAATAGTTTCAATGATTGGAATTAATGAACGATATTTTCATTGACGAGAAGCTACAATAGTATTTAAGTGACCAAATTAATTTTGCACTAAATATACAGGTGGTTAAATGATTGACGTGTATTTAAACAGGTGTCCCCAAATTTTTCTAAGGTAATATTTAATATCATTTAGGAAGTACTCACGCTGTATCGATAAAATTGCATTTAACTGGTCCTCATTAATACACATACTTACATTGTATTAATTAGTAAAGCTGCTTATGATAGTACAGATAGAATACTTCCATCACAGTTTGCAATATGCAAGTAAATCAGAATTTTCTCCCTGGTAACGTTTCTTCGATTATAAAGATTTTCTCGTACCATCATACTTAGAGTAGATAATTAAATGGCCTGCTTTACATGTCCCATCCTGTATATTGCACTTTAAAAACATCTTTCTCAGAAATTTCGCTAAATGAATAGTTGAAACTACAATCATGAAATATATAATATTTACATGGTTGTCAGCAGGTAGTGTTTTTACCTGTTCGTTAAAAGAAAAAGGAAAAACAGTATCGCGAGTGAAAACTGCGTACTAGTTAATTCACCTGAAATAAATTTGTCGAACGTTTAAGGTAAGAGGGAATGTTATAACGTGAAATACGAGATTGCTTCGGTGGTTTGGGAGCTTCAAGGGAAATAGCCCCCGTTCTGAACCCCATGGGTATTTGTATCGCATCCATGGATGTGTCTACTGGCTACATCCGCACCGCAAGATGGGGTTTTACCGCAGACCATCGGTAAATATTAACCGTAATAAACCAATTACGGAATACGTCGATTTTACTACTGAAACAAAAATCGATACCGAGTATTCTTGCATACATATGTTCGAGGAGTTACGGGACACCCTGTATAATCATAAAATTCTGCGAAGAAAACATTAGGTGTAGAAATTAATTTTTTTTTTTCAATTTTTAGGTACAATCAAAATTTTATTTTAAAAAAATGAACACAGACCAATCTTCAAAATAATTTCCATTATTGTTGACGACATTTTGCCGTTTTTCTGGCAGCTCGCGAATACCATCGCGATAGAAACTCGATGGCTTTGAATTAATTATGTGAATCCAGTCGAAAGGTACTCATTTCTACACCTAATACAATATCAACAGCAATTTAAATGATATTCTTCCTTCGTAAATTTTTGTAAAGAAATAACGAAAAAGAGGATAAACTAGATAATTAAATACATACGCTAATTAAGAGTTACCATTTACCCAAAATGTGTGAAATCGTGAAAGAAGTAACTTAATATCAGTGAATCATTTCGCAATCGCTTCACCGAAAGAGCAAAACGAGTTATCGAGAATCGTAATTTCCATGTTCGATAAATCTCTATCTATCGATGCAAATTGCATCAAGTAGCGAAATTTTGGCCTCGATTCTATTTTCGTCATTCTTCCCAGCCATTTGGTCCTTCCGCCTGAAAAGAAAATCTCATTGGAGAGCTTCTCAATTATTAACAATACACTTTGCCACGGAGCTCTTAACGCAACCTCGAAAGTCGGCTTCCACGGCGTCAAGCTGATTTGCAGCCACTTGTTTTACAAAAATTCCCGGGTTTTGCCGTCTGCTGCTCTTCCTACTCGCTTATTTTCGACGCCAGGAGAGCGTAACAAATTTAGGGAGAGCTTCTGGATTCAAGTTGCTCTCGTTGAATTCAAGCGATCCAGACTTCAATTATAAAATCGTACGTAATTATGAAAAGGATATCTGCCTCTCTTCGCGAATGGAGCTAATGTTAATTACAGATTCGAAACGAAGTTACGCCGGGAATTGGTAAACGCGATTATAAGTATATGTTTCGAAGAAGAAGAAGATACGCTCGTTAATTACCGAAGAGATTTACTTGACTGCGACAAATTCCATTTGAGAACAATTTCAGTGAAAAATGTTTCGAGTGGAGTATATTTTGCATCGGTGATCTTATTAATTTTTAATATTTCGTTCCTAAATCAAAAAATAGGAATGTATAATTATATATCTCAGAATTAATTTATTTCTCTAACTATAATAAATACAAATTTCAAAACATTCTGGACCAATAATGTGTACTAAAATATCATACATAGTACTTTAGAAACAAAGCTCTTATTTTTAACACAAAGCAATCTTCGGAATTATGTTTCTCAGCCAAGAAAAATGCCTTTGCATCTCTGATCCAAGAAAAATGCCTTTGCATCTCTGATCCAAGAAAATCTCCGCCCAAAGAAAGAACGCCTGGGTTGAATTTCTCCATAAAAAAGATCTGTCGCTAATGCATCGCACTAAGAAAAGGTGCCATTCGCTTGAAGCCTTTGGCGGTCAAAAAATCACCAAGCTTTCAAAGCTTTTCAAAGAGAGGAAATCGTGACGAGCACCGGCGCAGTTGGATTAAAGATTTTCGATCCGCCCCATTAATCCAGGTAATAACGAATTTCACCGGTTTCCCACAGGTTGCCACTCAATAATCCAACAAAAGGGCACCCAACTTAATTACTTTCCCTCTGTGAGGACTTTAAGCTGGTCTCTCATTTGTTTGAACGCTCCTCGGTTCTGCACCGGCAGAGACTATACAGATGCGTTCGTTCGACCACTTCTTATCTCGCTAGCTCGCCGTGTACCATTTCCCTCTGCTTTGCTCCCCCAGTTCGCAGCTTTATTAATCTTCGCGAGTTCTGCGAACAAGTCCTCAAAGCTGTTTACGAGATTCAAAGTTCCTAACTCATTCCCATCCCTCCCTTTCTGTTTCTGTCGGCTGTATCTTGGAACGTCTCTTCCCAAGAGTCGGGTTCAATACCGAGCAGGAAGTCGTGGCCATACGCGTCGTCGTGGCGGAAGAATCCGATATAGTCGGTGGTAGAAATATAGAGAGAGCGGTGGGGATCGGTCAGACGTCGAAGTTTATACTTGCTGGAAGAGGTACAGCGAGGTCGTAAATCACAACGTTGAGCGGAAACATCGACTGATCTATAGAATAGTACGCGTCCTTTGGAAGCTACCTGGATCTCGAATCGCAAGTGCTAAGCGAAAGGCGTGAACTGTTGGATAGCGGACGCTTGTAGAAAGCTGTGATTGGATCAGCATAGACTCGTATCTATCTCCTTTTTTTTTTTTATCTGTAGGTGTCTGTGGGTTTTTCGAAAATTTGCTTGCGCTGTATTATTGAAGGCTGTTGTTACACTTCTAACTTCATTTCGTCCTAAATTTGATCCTTTGCACAGCTCCACTTTTTTAATGAACCGAATTTCAAGACGTGACGGCCAAAAATTTGCGAAGTATTATTCTCGAATAACTTAACTTTATTCGCTATTTTTATGCGAAGATCATTTGCACCAATTTTTATTCGAAATTTTCAAAATAGATCTCGTATCCCAAAAAGTGTGTTTAAATATCCAATTTGCTCTGTTCAGTAAAAAAATATCTCCCTCAAAATAATTTTCTATTATTTCGTATACTAAAGTTGAAAAAGAAATTACTAAATTTAAAAATAAACAAATCTCATCGACCAACGATAGGAACGTCCCTTTTTCCAGAAAACGATCGCAAATTTGTGCCAGTAAATTACCCTGTGAAAGCTCTCTTTCGAGATGTTCACGTCGCGGAAAATCCTGCAAGTTTTCCGGGCTAATTGGAAAAGTGATTTTTCGGAAATTCACTCGACTAAATACCAGATAACGCGCCGGAAATAAGGAGGAAGGAGTTTCTTAATACCGGTTCCGTATAATCTCTCGGTATAACGGTCGAGTTTACATTCATACGCTTCGTCCCTCTCTCGCGGTATCAGAGAAAGGAATCTTGGACTTCTGCATCGAACCTCTGTCGAATAACGTGAAATGGAATTGAGAGGCGAATAACGTTATGCGCGAGGAGGTGCCGGGGCTAGGAAGGAGAAAATTTCCCTTTTCTTCCAATATGAGCTGCAAACGCGAAATGACTTGAGTAATCGAACTTTACAACCTGAAAGGTTGTACAGGTATAATATTCCCCCTCGATATGTTCACCCAGAGAGCAGATCTGATAAAAACAAAAAAGATCCCTTTCAGATCTATTACAGAATTTTATAGAGGAAATTGGTTTCGATATCGAACAGTTTGTACGACTAGAATATTGCTACATCGCGAGGTAATCAGGTGTAGGAAATTCGTTTGATTATAGAACTATGTAGTATTGATTACGAATAATAGCTTTAGAGCTAACTGAAAGGGAACTAATGTCGTGGATTAGAGCTGTCCTTTGGAAAATTGAGCCGATCACAATTTTCGATATATTGCTTCAATAATTTCGCCTCTTTTCCTATTATTTTCTGGAAATTTCAGAGCAATTATGACCTTTACTGTGCAATTAGCTATAATAGAGAGTTACTTATGTAAAACTCATGTGGCATTGATTACGAATAATAGCTTTAGAGCTAACTGAAAGGGAACTAATGTCGTGGATTAGAGTTGTCCTTTGGAAAATTGAACCGATCATAATTTTCGAAATACTGCCTTAATAATTTCGCCTGTTTTCCTATTATTTTCTACAAGTTTCAAACAGCAATTATGATTTTTACTGTTAAACTGGCTGTAACAGAGAGTTACTTATATAAAAATTACGTACAATAGTTATTTAATTTCACCACTAATTTGTTTGCCTATCACTCCACATTTTCACAAATTTATAATATCAAAAATCGCACTTACTCTCAAGGAAAACGTTCTACATTTCGCTTCAACTCGTTTCTTATCACATTCGATCATTTTAGAAAAAATTTCAATATTATAATAAATGTAATACCATCGCGAAAACTAGGACTGCCTACATCGTAATAACCTGTCTGAATTATATTTCACTCGTACACGAGCGGTGAAATAAAGCTTAGAATGGATCGATAGCGAAATAACGAGTGGTTAATAGCAGCAATAGCGCTGCTAATACCGTTCGATCGTCCAAGTGTGCGGCGTACTTTACTATCGAAATTACTCGAAATAATCCTATGCGGACACTTAACCTCGTTGATCGATATGGATAGTTCAATGCTCATAGGCAGAAAGCACGGGTTCGTTCGTTTATTGTTAAAATTCAATCGGGTAAAAGCCCACCTTTGTGACGAGATCGGTTGTTCCGATTGCTCGCCACTCTTTTCCGACACTACGCGATCGATTATTGTCACAGAGCCTCCATTACCCGCGTCATTTCCATACATTTAATCGAACCTCCTATTCGTAAATCAATAACGTCGATTAACAATTCTAAGCGAGATTTCGTCTGTGGAATTTATCTTTAGAAGGGAAAAACGGTTCGATTTGTGCTGTGAATTTTATTGCTTTCCAAGGTATTTTTTTTTTTTGAACAAATTTTGCATTAAATTGAGTTATATTTGCGTGTTTCGAAGTAAATAATCAATTTACTTGAATGAGAAGAGCTTTCTTTCGCCGGTTAAAAGTTTAATAAGAGGAACACACGAAGTGTAACTCTCGGATGAAACTTTGCAGGTCGATAGAGAATCAAAAATTGTACAGCCACGTTTAATTTCAGGTGTAAACACTCGATAGTTTACGAGATATTTGACAATAAAGATTGAATTGCGCCAGCAGCAAAGGGAGCGGGGCATGTTTGCAATAAGCCGCCAAATCAAGCAGGTCGTTGGCGTAATGGCTATGCCATTAGCCTGGTAAACGAAGGGTCTCGATATATGTAGTTCGAATCTACCTCGAGTTGAAATTTTTTTCCTTGTCTATTCGTCCATTTTAACTTCAGCCTTACGTTCTATTTTAGTAACATTCTTAATACGTAAGAGTAGGTAAAACAAAATTTGTATAATTTTGTATTATTAATAGATTGCATACAGATAGTATTTATTGTAAAAGCAATTGAATCAAAAATATGGGATTATCCTGCAAACCGTTTCGAAAAATGAGCTTCCGAGGAAAACGCGTTTAAAGGTCCATCTATCCATTTCGTCAAGGTACGACTGCATCCTTCAAACGCTCACACCTAAATTAATTTCACGAATTCAAACAAATCCTTCTACACACACGTTCTAGAATACTTATACTTCAAGAAAATGCAAAAAAGAAATCAATTTTTTGAAAGTTCAAAAGCAGAACACCCTCTTAACCCTCGAAAGGCGAATGATTTTAGACGCGGGAGACGAATGCAGGGTGATTTTGACCCATAGAAAAATTTCTATCGTACACGGGTTTCAAGATGGAATTGCGTACAAATGTGTATACTTTCAACTATACATATTTTCTATTTTTCTCGTTTATTTACATTTGATACGTAAAATAGGTGTATTTCCTGTACCAGCCGTTTGATTTTACCTCTGTTGAGCCAAAATGACCCTGCATTCGTCGTACGAGGGCTAAGTGGCCGTCAGTGGTCTCAATTAACCTAACCTAAGACCACGTCACCTGTCGTTCACCTCGATTTCTCTCCGCGCGATGAATAATTCCACGACCTAGTGTAATATTCTTACGGAAACTTTGCCCCTCGTCTCGATCCAGGCTCCGCAACCAGGCGAATTCCACAACGCTGCTCCGCCGTTCGGTTTATTAATTACACGGTTCGGCCGCGGTGCCGCGCCGGCTGCGGAAAGAATTCAGGGCTGACTGCGTGATTGGTGAATAAATCGGCAGATTAAGCGGGGAAATTCAGCCGCTGGCGGTAGGGGGAAAGAGAAACGAGAGAACGGGGTACCCGGCGGATGGGTGGTACCTGCGAGGGGTGGAGGAGGCGGGTTTGTGACGGTCGTCAGAGAGACCGATTGGGGCGAAAGGGGCCGCAAGGCAATATTTTCACTTGGCTCCCTTGTTCCTTCGTTCTCCTTTTTCCTCTCTTTCTCTCTCTCTGCGGCGTCG